>NC_142928.1:54816036-54976036 GCF_046866305.1 Octopus bimaculoides
ACAATAGTCGTAAATTATTCCCAAAGGATTTTGAAGAACCAATTAGCTTAATAGCAATTTGTACCAGGCACAAATATATTCACAATCAAAGCTAATACAAATTAACAACTGCTTTTTCTCTGTTATCAGTCATCAAATTGCTATTCATCTTGTCTTAGAAACTCACAAACATTCACAAACACATATTCAGTTATTAATGCATGTTATATGTATTTGATAGACAAGTTTAACCTAACAATGACTGCCTTTATGCTTTACATTTTCTTTTCTTCACAGTTGGCAGGAGAATATAGATGGTAAAGAAAAAAAAAATGTGCTGATATAAAAAGCTAAAAGTATTTTTTTGTGTGTTTGAAGAAAATTGCAATGAGTTTTAAATTTAGAATTTTAAGAGCATATGAATTATCTGTCTGTTTTTCTATCTACCCACATGTGCGTATAAGTGTATAAACATACGTATATAAATATATATTGGTCTATGTATGTATACACTCATACACATCATCGTCATCATCATAATTTTTATGTCTGCTTTTTCCTTGCTGGCATGGGTTGGATGAATCTTTTTAGGAAGTATTCTCCAGCCAATTGTCCTTCATGAAGCCAACCCTTATTTTAGAATTAGGCACTATATTCCTCTGGTCCTTGACTGTAAAACTGCCAAACTGCAAGTCATATTGTTTATGCAAATGTCACTACTATACAGTCAGTACCAATCAAACAAACATACATACACGTGTATACACATGCGCATGCACACACACACAAACACACACACATTATATATATATATATATATATATATATATATATATATATATATATGCTGGTCTCTCTTGTTGAAAATGATGTATGAGTGTTTAGCTTTTGCCAAATGATCTGCACAAATGATTTGTTTTATAGTGATCAAATATATGCACTGTACATTAGCTCACTCTCTCCATCAAATCCATGTTGCCTGAACAGGTGCATGGTGTACCACATACCAGGTGTTGAAGTGATTGCAGAGTAATGTGCGATGATGTGTTTTGCTCAAGAACACAACACACCACCCTGCCAAGGAATTGAAACTACGATCTTGCAGTTGTGAGTACAACACCCTAACCACTAGGCCATGCTCCCTTTCGCACGCGCACCCCCACACGCACCCCCACCCCACACACACACACACACCAGGCTGAGTAAAAAAGTAAACAACATTTGAAAACATTAAATTCATCACAATATATTACAACAATGTGGAAATTTTATTCATCCACCACATTTTTGCCAATGAGTTACAAATTTGTTTATTCCAGTAACATTAAAATCTGGAGCTGATGGGCTTTTTGAATGTACTTTCAGCATTGGTTTGATTTTTTAACTCCTCTGACAGGAAACTATCAAGGTGCTTGAAAAAGTGGTAGCCAGTAGGAGAAAGGTCTGGGGAATAAGCTGGGTGGGAAAGAACTTCATAGCCAAGTTCTTTCAACTTCTGGAGCATCATTAATGAAACGTATGGTCGAGCACTGTCATGAAAAATGATTGGCCCTCTTCTGTTGACCAGTCTGGGAGGGAGGAGTAGCAGTTTTTCATTAATTTTGGCAATTTCATGGCAATATGTTTCTGCAGTAATGGTTTTTCTAGGTTTTAAGAAGTTATAATGGATGAGTCCAGCAGTACATCAACAAACAGTCACCATAACCTTCTTTTTGAAGAGCTTGGGTTTAGGGAAAGTTTCCAGTGCTTCATTTCCATCCAACCACTGCGAAGAACATTTTTTTATTATTGTAGAGAATCCTCTTTTCATTGCAAGTTAAAATACGGTTCAGAAATGGATCGGTCTGGTTACAGAGAAGAAGCGATGAGCAAATTTCATACCTGTGCATTTTCTGATTTTCATTCAAATCTTATGGTACCCATTTGCTGAAGTTTTTTGATTTTCTGATCACATGCAAATGGTTGCAGGCAGTTTTCTGGTTAACGTGAAGTTCTTTTGCCAGTTCTTGAGTGGTTTTATGTGGATCTTTCTCAATGATGGTCTTTAATTGACCGTCATCGATGACTGATGGGTGTTCACTACACTCATGATCTTCAAAGCTCAGGTCTCCCCTTGATGCATTTGGTCAAGTCTATGTTTGTATTATTAGACAATTGCAAAAGAATGTTTAGAAAAGTTCAAAACTCTGCAAAAATCTAGTACAAATTCTTCATGGTTCAAAATGTTGCTTACTTTGGACTCAACCTGATATATATGAACTGGGCTTCCGTGTTGTTTCTGTCCCCCAAAACCTACTCATAAGGTATTGACCAACCTTGAAATCACTTGCAAAAACGAACTTCTTAATCACACAGTCATGCACACAATGAAATGAAGAGTAGAGAAAGAGAGAGAGAGAGAGAGAGTCGGTAATGTTTAAATATTTGATGTAAACATACAAGGTATGCCAGACAACGAAGAACAAAACAAAGCTCACAGAAAAGCAGGCTCCAAATAGAAAGGACAGCACTCCCAGAAAAACAGCACATATACAACTAGATAGATTGAAGAAACAAGCCATTCAATTAATTTTCAATTAATTAAACAGTCCCCAATCCTAATGATGAATCCAATGCATCAATGCAAGCTACTGCATGTCATGAGGAGGTGGCTTCTATTGCTACTCCCATGATAGTAACCTTGGATGATATATGGTGGCAGCATTTTTGGCATCATGGGGATGTTAGCTGGTTCCCTTCACCCTAATAACATTCCAGATGCAGCTGTTGATAAGGGTCAAATCCAGTGAGTTAGGAAGTCACATGGTTCTGTTTGGTCTCATTCAGTATGAACTGCCCTCTCCTCATCATGTACAACTTGTACCTGATGTCTTCATGCACCATATCTGAAAGTAGGCTCTGTCACTTTGAGCTGCTCAGCAGTGGCCATCATCAACTCACATTGGGTGTTATTGATATCCTGGATTTGCTAAATAAACTCAGCTGCCCTGAAAACATCTGGCCACCAAGAATATTTCTTTCTCTTGGACATAGGTGGCACAGGAAAACAGTGAACACTTGATTACATTCAAGAAGCTGGTAATCTGGGAATCACTGTAGTTAGCTGCTGAAGCAAGAAGCAAAGCATATTTTGCAAAAAGTTTCTCAATTGATATATATATATATATTCATTAAATATATATATCTATTAGAAGCAAAGTTTTGAAGCATCAGGTCCTTATTATGCAGAACTTGCTTATCATTACTGTTTATTCTGGTATAAATAGAAATAATAACATTAATCCTACACTACATTTTGGAGAATAGATGTAGCATTTTGTCTTTTAACTACAAATTGTTAACTAGCAGGATATTTTGGGCAATTGAATACATTTATCATAATCATATTTACTTCATTTAAATATAAGCAAAATATAACTTCTGTGAAGGTAACACTTGTTTAGGAAATATTACTTGCTTGTGAGAATTATTAGAGGGTTTATTTATGTATGTAATCTATTACATTCATATTACATTGTTATTCAACAAATAAGCTAATTTAAGTTTTCTCTAAGATGCATACATGCATAGCTTTATGGTGACTGATGCATCTTTGCGCTTATCAGTCAATCCTCTATTTTAATGTAAATCATTGTTGTTGTCATCACCATCATCATCTTGTACTCATTTTCCATACTGGTACAAGTTGGTCAGGTTGCTGTGGTCCAATTTAGTTCTTATTTACAGTTATTGCTCACTAGACATGTTGGAGGACCAGAGTTTGCTAATACATTCTGTTTTTTTTGTAGTTTTTACAACTGGATGCTAACTACTTTGGAGTATAGTGAATTTGTTTTGTCAATAACATTAGCATTAATTAGAGAGGTTGTCACATTCTTAATGTGATCAAATTTATTTGATCACCAATCACTTTGCCGGATATACTGAATACATTTTATTGTGGCATCAGCACAAGGGAGGTGTCATGTCACCTGCAAGACTAATGAGTTTGCTCTATTCTATGTAGCTTGCATTCTTTTCCTGGTGACTGTTTCTAAAAGTATGAAACAGATGAGATGTAAATATGATAGGATAGGATGGTAGGGAAGAGGGAAAAATAGGGGAGATGTTAAATTCCCAAGGTTTCTACAACAGAATTAATGCTTCACTAAATCAGTAATGTGCAATTTTTTTCAATGTTATAGATGTGATGCATGTTAAGCATGTCTTTTGTGAAAATTGTGGCATTATCACTCACCAGCATCATCATCATCGTATTCCTCCTACATAGATCAATGTTATCTCAACCAATCCAAATACTGTTCAAAAGACAATAATGAACTTGTGCATTTTTTTTCTGTAGTTTAGAAGTTAACTTTGCTTAAAATTACTATATTGTTGTTTATAGCAAGATCAAATTTGATTGAGCAGGTCTATGATCTTATGTGTTGGAGCTGTACCAACTCTATCATTTATATTAGTAGCTTCATTTCTATATTAGTAGTTTAAGGCAGTAATGTGTGATTTGGTTTCTATTTCTTGCAGGATGAGTGACCACATAGAGGTTCACTTGTTGGTTTGGTTTTCTTTATGTAGCTATTTCATTCCTTCTTTTTTTTTTTACAGCAAATAATCAATATGTCCTATTCCAAGATATCCAGGTATCAAATTGCAGCATTCACAAATTATGAGTCATCCAGGTTTTGCGTCTAAGTAAATGCCTGTATTATCCATATACACAGCCTGAACCATCCATATTCATAGCCTGAAGCATCCATTTAAAGGCACTATGTACATACTGTTATGCAAATACTCTAAGCTTAATAAATACACATTAACCTCAAGTGTACACTTATCCACTTTTGTGTGTATACATTCATTACAATGAGTGCTTATATGAGCATTCACTTATGATCAACAACACACAAACATTACTTGTATTCATTATTGCATGTAAACACAAACACTACCAAAGTATATACACTGATCGTTTGATTATAGACACTGTGTAGACACACACTCACACACACGCACATTGAGATCATCTTAAGTGAGACTCATTCATATACAGCAACTTATGTCCCAAGCACCCACATATTTCTTTATACTTCATATGAACTATTTGATAAGATGTCTGTAATTGTTCTGTCAACTTTGTAAACAATCACTCTTCTACCTTGATCAGATAACCAGTTAGTGTTCTAGGCAGAGCAGTTACAATGCGGAAGCTACTTCCCGCTGGGTTAAGGCATAGTTCCTTTTGTTAGAAGTATTCTTCTCTCAAGGCATGTAATCTCCTTTTCACTGATCAATTCTGTCTTAGCCTCTAACTTTTCCTGTTAGTCCCATCTTTTAACTATCTCTCTCTCTCATTCTGTCTCTCTCTTTTTCTCACTCTCTTTCTCTCTCAGTATTTGTGTAGCTCTGTGTGCTTAAATATATTTATACATACACATATAAATATTTATTTTTATATACACATACACACACACACATTTACATATGCTTGTATATATGTTTTTTACATGCACGTGTGTGTTTGTGTGTGCAGACATTATTTTGTGGTTCAGAAGTTTGCTTCATAACCATATAGTTTCAGGTTCAGTCCCACTGCTCAGCACTGAGGGCATGTGTCTTTTATTATAGCTTCAGGTTGACTATAGCTTGTGAGTGGATTTGGTAGATGGGGACTGAAAAGAAGCTTGATGTAGGCATATATATGTATGTGTGTGTACATGCACACACACACATGTGCACGCACACACACACAGACATATTTAATTTCACAAGCTTTGATTACTGGTAGATTTTTTTTAGTGTTGTTTAAAATATAATTTCACCCCACTCTTTTTTAGGTTTGCTTTGCCTCAATAAAATCATTTCTGTGGTCTTCAAAACATTTTGTTGTTATCTTCTTTCATATATGTATGAATAAGAAGATTTGCACATTTCCAAATATAAAGAAAGGTTTTAATTATAGTGAATATTCTTGTATATGTATATGTGTGTGTCTGTATGTGCAAGTGTGTGTGTGTGTGTGTGTGTGTGTGTAATTAGGTACCATTTCTTCTTGTTTGACTAACCAAATGACTGCAAATTCTTGTAATCAGTTTTATGGTGTTGGCACATCACCTACTCAGATTAACACCACCTTCTCACCATGTGTGCCTTTATTTAGAGTTTGCCCTGTTGCAAGAATTCAAACTTCGGTCTTGACAAGGGCAGGGTTATTTTGACTTCAAGATGCACCAACTAGCTATGCATCCTTCCTTACATGTTGGAAACTAAATTTGCTCAATAATTTTCCCCTCTTCTTTAAAAAAAAAATCTATGGATTCTGAGAAAACCTCCCCCCCTCCCCACTACATTTCACTTCTTACTAACATGTAAACTACATATTGTATTCCTCTTTGTGACATAAATCTCTCATCCCTTCTCTTTTAACCTATAGTTCACATCTGTTGTCAAGACTAAACTCTCTTCAAATTTTACTTCAAAATATGGTGTTTGCACATATGTAGATTCTTCTCTCTCCATCTACTCACCTCTTTCACTGGGATATCATCAACAAAAATTTCCTGTTACTCTGGCTCTTAGGCTCCCTTTCTCCAGGTACATCTACTTTCTATATCTCTCATCAACCACCAAAATGTTTTCATCATATTTCTTAATATATCAAGGTTATCTGTGTCACTTCATCACTTTTGACTCTTGCACTTGTCACATTATTGATGCCGCTGATGCAGAAACTGAATGTTTCCCAATCCTCACAATTCTCAACTCTTTACATCAACTTGATTCATCACTAACCCACATCCTTGACCAACATACTGACACTCCAAGTATACTTGTTCTCTTTCTCACTTCCAAATCCAATCTCTACAGTCTTTGCACTTATTGGATCATATGATCACTGTCTCAGTGTGATTAACACAGGCACATCCTATGAAGTGCCTTCCATCTCCTGAACTCTAGTAGTTCAAGCCAGCTGACTGGTAGGAGCTCTGACAGCTCCTTGCTATCACTGGCAGCATACACTCAAACACATCACTCCTGAACTATCAGGGGCAGCCATATGAACTCATCCTCTTAGGCTTGTCCTTCCACATCCTATACACAACCAAAACTCATATCCCCAAGACCTCCTAAGTGGTTTAGCCATAACTTCACTGCAGCAGTTTGGGTTAAAAATACTGCCTAGGCCACTTGGAGCAAATCAACCACCCCATACAAACTTGATAGCTTTTATCCAGTACCACATATCATACAAAACTGTCCATACTGTGATGTATTCCTCTGTGCATTACACAGGTTGCAATCTCCCCCACATTCCAACTTACAGCGAATCTTTTTGATGCTTTACCAAAAGTTCTCTACTAACTTTATGGAATCCATGTTTCCTCCATTTCTCAACTATGGTGGTTCTGTAAGTAATATTCCCATGATAAAGACACTATATTTGCTACCCACTTTACACTTAAGTACACATTGTACACACTAGGGAAATTTCCTCCAAGACTTTCCTTTTCATTTCACCAGACTCATCTCTATGTACACATATAAACCAAATGTGAAAGCATCTGATTTCTTCAAACCAATAGGGCCACTAGCCCAGACAGTATCTCTTTGAATTCTTTTAAACAATAAACCCCAGAGTTAGCCCCTATCTCCTCACCAGATTCCTCTCTCTCCCTCCCCATGTTACAGTATCCCTCATGCCCCAAAAGGTAACTATTCTACTATTTGCCAGCTTTCATACTTTTGTGCTCACTTTCAGTATTTTAAAAGTGAAGAACTTGGTATAAACATCAACCTTCTCCACCACCTTGAATCTCTTAGTGATCACTTGTAAGGCTTTCGTAAAGTCATATCTACAAGAAACCTACTCTTCTATGACACTCAGCAGTGGGACTTACTCTTGAGAAGTTTGGTGGAACACTGTGGTTGTCCTTGACATCAGCAAATCTTTCAGTGATGTCTGGCTTGCAAATCTCTTGTCAAACCTGCTTGCCTGTAGGCTCCATCCATCTCTTGTCTCTTAGATTAGTAAGCAGTTCATATATGTTTGTCAATGTTCAGTTTTGTTATCCACATTCTTTATCTTATACATCAACAATCCACTTGCCTACACCTCTAACCAGCCCTCAAAAAATAGGCCTACGATCAAAGGCATTTCAGTCATGACCATCTTAATTTTTTAAAAATCAGCTGTATATCTTAGACTACATATAGATGAAAATTCAGCTCAAAGGTCACTATTTTAACACTGTTGTTGAGATCCAGAGTGAATCACAGAAGGTCCTTGACTCACTTACAGAAAATGACTCCCAGGCTGGATTCCAAAAGTGGCAAGAACACTGGGAACTGTGCATTGCTGCACAAGGTGACTATATCAAAGGAGATGATGTTAAAACTTAGGTAAATAAGTTATTTTTTATTAAACATAACTAGTCTGGGAACTTTTTTCATTCTTCTTTTGATAGTAAAAAGATAAACATTTTAGTACTAAATAAACTTTCATCTTAGTACAACTTAATTATTGTTGTTCTTGATGTTACTTGTTAGCACTAAATTAGCCCTGCTTCAGCAGTCTTATTTTAAAAAGTATGTTAGCTATGAGCATTCTATTTTTATTTAAATAGATAATGTATCTAGAACTACATTATCTGATGTGTTTGTCGTTTTCAGATCGTAAGTTTGAGAAAGATTTAACTGCTATTTCTAGCAGGTCGAGTGGCCATGGAAAGCTCCTCCATTGGTTCAACATAATAATTAACTTTATTGCTTTGGTGAAACAATTAATTAAATCTGCTGCTGATATTAATTGGATTGTTTTGTCAGATTTTTTTTTTTTAGAATTATATTTAAGAATATGATGATGATGATTTCAGAATACTCATTTTATTTCTACCATCATAACAACACATTAGTACTATTCTTATTTTCCCAAACAAGTCAAGATCATTTTCAAAATATTATTAACATTATGAAAAGCAAAACCTTTATAGCTGTCATTGTTATACTAGTTTTAAATTATTTGCTTGCCTTTGAAATATTATTATTATAAATGTAGGTGCAGGCATGATCGTGTGATAAGAAGTTTGCTTCCCAACCACATGGTCTCAAGTTCAGTACCACTACATGGCACCTTGGGCAAGTGTCTGGGGCTGAAGTAGACTTCAGCCCCAGCCAACCAAAATCTTGTGAGTGGATTTGGTAGATGGAAATTGAAAGGTGTGTGTGTGTGTGTGTGTTTGCATTTATCCCCTACTATTGCTTGACAGTTGGTATTGGTTTCTGTTCCTGTAACTTAGCAGTTAATCAAAAGGATACTAATAGAATAAATACCAGACTTAAATAATAAGTACTGGGGTCAATTTCTTTGACTAACCCCTCAATGTGATACTTCAGCATAGCCACAGTTCAATGACTGAAAAATGTAAAAGATGCTATTGAAAACTGCATCTTTGAATTCACTTGTATCACATTCGTGACAATTACATCTGTTAATTCCCCTTCAGGTTTTACTTAAACTAACTAATTTTTTTTTTTAAATCATAATATGGAGAGGTGAGAGATGTCAAATGTCTCAAGTAACCATTTTGAAATTGTATGAGAAAAAATAATTATATTGATTTTTGTATCATACCTTCACGGGCCTCTGTTCTATATTTGTTCATTTTCTTGTTCATCCTTAGATACACATAAAGAATTAAGTTTAGAAACAAGGAATCCAAAAAATCTACTAAAAAATTTTGGAATTTAAGGAAGAACTTGCTTGGTTCTATATAGACTGAATAAATTTTAAAAAATGTCTTAGTAAAAAATTCTTTCAATGTTGATTTTTGCTGTAAAATAAATGCCTCATTGTAAAATGGCACTCCCAATGAGATTGAAACTGGCTTGTTAAATTTATGAAGTGCCCTCAAGCATTTTGGTTATTTTCATTTCAAGATAACTTTCAATGAATAGAGTTGATTAGTGTGACACCAATGACAGCATTCAGGCATTCTGTCTAAACATGTATGTTATAGGAACATGTATGTTATAGGAAAGCACTACAGGATATCACAATTTCTTTTAATGTTGTTTCAGTAGTTGGTGCATTCCAACTATTGAGCTACCTTCAGCCAATTACTTGATACTTATTAGCTTCGGCATTTAGAGCTAATTAGTATATACATACATGCATGCATACATGCGCACACACACACACACAATTATCTTCATGAAATTTGTTAAGAGTTCTATTTCATTAAGATATCTTCTTTCAGTAAATATTATTTTCTATCACACACACACACACACACACACACACACACACACACACACACACAGTGTATGCTTCTATTTATGTATATGCATATGTGCGTTTATGTATGTGTATATCATCATTATTTTAGCATTGATCACATAAAATTCATTGAGTCAAATTTTTCTATGACTGGATGCCTTTCCTGTCAGCAACCTTCATCTCTGTTTCCAAGTAACATAGTATTTTCTCTTAGACATTAGTGGAAAATGAATGACATGACACCACTTGAATGAAGGTGATGCATACTAACAACTATAATATTATGTCAAAACAAGGAGGCACACACACACATATGCATGTATGTGTGTGTTTGTGTCTCTTTCTCTTGACATGATATTTTATATACATACATATATATATATATACATACATGACAAGTTTCCTTCAGTCTCTGTCCACCAAATTAATTCACAAGGCTTTGGTCAGCCCTTGGGTATAGTAGAAGACACTTGTCCATGATGTCATGTATCAAGATTGAATCTTACACCATGTAGTTTGAAAATGGGCTTCTTACTTTTATAGACGTGCCTGTGCCTGATCATCTTTACATCCAAAGTTCCCATGCTGTCATGGGTTGGACAAGACTTATTGAGGCAGTATTTCTTCAGCTGGATGCTTTTCCTGGTGCCAACCCTTATTTTTTGACTAGTGTCTTTTTATCCTATTGGTTTTCTTGTTGAAGCCACTGAGCTACAGGGTGTATTGTTTACTGGAAATAAATTCAAAACATCCCCATTGCCCAAAAAAGTATCAATCCAGAAGAAAAACATGCACGCACACACACGCATGCATAGCTGTAAACATCTGTGTGTGTGTGTGTGTGCGTGTGTGTGTATATATATATATATATATATATATATATATATACACACACACCTACATGCATTTACATATATGTATCTGTATAAATTTGCCTGCTTCAATCTTATCAGTTATTTTGCTTATTTATCTTGATCTTATTTTTTCTCTTATTTTTAATACCATATTTTATACTATTCTCTTGTTACTTTATCTTTTAGTAGAAGATATGCTCTGTCTGATGCAATTTTTATCTACAATACTTGTGTCTTGTTATCTTGTGTATCATAGTTAATTTCTTGTGGCAGTGATTTTGGTTGACTTGCTCCAAAGCAAATAAATTAAATGCAATTAGCTTTTGAAAATAGCAAATATATTCTGTATTCCATGGCATTAATTTCACCTAATATCAAAGAAATATTGATGAAAGAGAAAGCACATCAGATCTGGGTAGAATATCTAAACTAAATGTTCCTTCATGTATACAAATGCAAAATAAAGTTTCTTAAAAATGCCTAGATTAAAGACCGAAATAAACCATATGAGGTTGTTTGCTGACCTAAATATGAAAAAATAACTGTAGCTTGGATGGTGTGTGGGGAGGTAGTCAAATACATGAGGACAAAAATGACTTATTTGTTGACATACTCACATCAGAGAAAAATCAGCTTACTGAAAAAATTTACTTTTCTGTTATGTACTTCTGTTTGTAGAAGAAAAATAAACTTAATGTATATAATGGATTAATTTTTGCCGACACAGACCAACACAGATTTCCTTGGATTCTGGATCCTGGATCTTACATATGTAGTATTTGTTTAAACATAGTTTCAATTTTTATTCCTTCATTATTATTGAAAATCTATCTGTAATTATTTACTTAATATTATTAAGTAAGTTAGCAGCTGGCAGCTGAAAGGATAGTTGGAAGTAACCAGCTTACATTGAATGAATAATCTTGGTGTATACACAAACTTCCCAACACTTGGATATTTATTTTAATCATAGGATTGGCAGTAAATATTAATCTCTTGGGAGTTGTAATCACAGCGGATCTATGTGGGATTAGGATGTATAACTTAATTTTATACAGTGTTTTAATGTGTAATCTTTGTCATAGTGACATCTTTCATTGAGGAAACACAAGATTATATTAATGTTTATGTGTGTATGTACATGTGTATAGCTTGATGCAAGCATAACTATGTGGTCAAGAATTTCACTTAGCAACCCCACAATTTTTGCTTCTGATTTAGTGTGTGACACCATGGGTGTGTGTCTTCTACAGCAGCTTCAGGCCAACCATTGATGCATTATGAGTAAATTTGGGAAACGGACACTGTGTGTATATATTTAATGGACACTGTATATATTTAATGTTATGGTGTGGTGCTTAAGTTTGACAAATAACCAGATATACTAGAGCTCAGTATTGTACATTACATTAGACTTCGAAAGTTCACATGTAAAATGCATTTCCCTGTACAATGTTGCATTCACTGCAGAATAGGTTATTGTGGATGAACAGAGTAAAATGCATTTGAAAGAACAGCAGTAAACAATATCAGTGATATATCAAAATATTTGATTCCATGAAAGAATCATATCAGAGATTTTTGGAAAAATGCATAATGATGCCATTCTTATATGCTAATTTGTAATTATATAATTAGATTTATTGTAAAGTTGTGTAATAAGTTATTGAAACAACTATGTGAACAAATATTTTGAAATATTACTAATATTGTTTTCTGTTGTCCTTTCAAATGTATTTTGCTATATGTGTGTGTGTGTGTGTCTTTGTGTTTGTCTCTCACCACTTGATAACTTGTGGTAAAATTTGACCAATAGAATAAGTACCCTTAGTTCAAGATGGTACCCCTAGCAGTCATGGTAGGGGTACCACCCTGAAACAAGTAAAAGAATATATGCATAAAAGTGTGTGCATGTATGTATCATAATTGTCATTCTCATCATGACTTTATGTCTGTTTTCCATGCTGGCATGGGTTGATGGTCATTTGGCGAGAATGGATGAAGATAGCTGTGTGGAAAAGTGCCACAGCCTGTGGAAGAGATAGACCCAGGAAGACCTGGGATGAGGTAGTGAAGCATGACCTTCAAACATTAGGCCTCACCATGGCAATGACTAGTAACCGAGACCTTTGGAAATATGCTGTGCGTGAGAAGACCCGGCAAGACAAGTGAGACCATAACCCGTGGCCTTTACCATGTAGCCAGCCCACTTATGCATACCTTTCCTTCTTTGAACACAAAACCCTGCTTGCAAAGACCTGTTGAGGCAAGTGAAATCAAAATTGAACCCTTAATGATGATGATGATATGTATATATTGGGTCATCCCATCAATAATGTTTTTTTTAAACTTTTTTATTTTTCAAAATTAAGATTAACAAAGTTCTTTTTAATCTAAAATATACTCTCTGTCATTTTCTACAATGCTCTTCCATCTATCTGATAGACTTCCAAGGCCCCTCTTCCAAAATTCACTTGTCCATGACGAAAAATAATCCTCCAGTACTGTTCTGACCCTATCTACAGAATTCATATCACTGTATTGGCCACAGGTCACAATGCACTTCCTCATGTTGTAGCTTTCAAATGATGTCACTCCAGCTAAGCAGACAGGACTACATTCCCTGCTTCCTTGAGTGGAACATCGGTCTATAACAGGTTTACTCATCTACAGCTGAGTGAACTGCTGCAACCATGAAATAAAGTGTTTTGCTCAGGAACACAATGATCCACTGGTCTGAGAATCAAAACCACTATCTTGCAATTATGAGTGCAATGCCCTAACCACTAGGCCACTAATGCCAGCAAAAGTAACACACAAATGAATAAATTATGTACACACACATGCACGTGTGCTCACGCACACATAGAAATAGAGAAATGATAAGAAATGGAATGAATGACATTCTTTATTTAATATCTCTACAATTATTTTGAAACATTTTTACACCTGTAGTACATTGGTGAGATGTGTAATCATTATCATCCAGCCAAGGTGTAAAATGCTTCTCAGGTGAGTGTTTAAATAATTTCTTCGTTAGACTTACAGAGATAGGTAGATACATACATACACACGCACACACATACTTACATTGTTACTTATGTTATCATTAACATATTTTTCTTTACTGACTACAAAGAATACCTGTAATATAGTTTTCCTGCAGGAGTCTTTTATAATTTCTATGCGAGTTCAAGCTCTAAGTTGTAACATTTTCATTCTATGTTTTCTTAGTTTAAAATAGTTATTTACTCTGTACATATCAAATCATTTTTAAGATGCGTCTAGTACTAATAGGCAAAATAAATTTTGGTGTGTGCAATGATGAGAAAGTACACATAGATTGCAAAAACAGGTTACAGAGGCAACACGAGATCAGAAAGTCTTTATTTACATCGTATACTCATAACTTCGTGTGGCAGAACAAGTTTTAAAAAAATAACATACTTGGCAATGACTAGTGATAGTCACCGAGATGTACAAATATTTTGAGAAGAATAATACAGGAAAAAACATTGTGATGTAATTATTTTGTATTTATATTTTATTGTGTCTAATAGAGAAATATAAATAGTAGTTGCAAGAAAATGTAATATTAATTGAATATAAATTATATTGTATTTAATTATTCCTCCATTTTATTGTTTTGCATTGTGTTACATAGCACATGTTTGAACAGAAACTAGGATTTACAACAAGCTTGCCGCATCAGTACCTCTATAAGGTCACTCGACCTGCTAGAAACAGCAGTCAAACTTTAATCATGTCATATTGTCTTAAAAATTAGAATGACACATTGGATAATAGTCCTAGAATGTTATGTCTGAAAATAAAGAATGATGAGACAGTGATTGCCAGAATACCTTGATCAGAGTTGACTTGGGTGAAATTGTTACTGTAAAAGTTGTAGGAGAAATAACATGGACTGGATGTCTCATCGCAATCCAAGTTCCTTTTTATTTGGTATTACTGCCCTCCTAAATGAGTTGGAGTGTCACATCTTGCTCATACATCTTAATGTTTGATGTGGTCAGTTTATGCTTTTGAATATCATCATCACAGTTTTACATTTGAAAAGGTATAAAAAGCAAAGTTTATCCATACAGGATTTGAACATTGAACAATAATGTACTAAATTATGTATTATAAAGCATTCAGTCTGACAGACAACACCTTGGTGTGATGCTGGATATTCTCAGATGATTTGAGGACATATTTCTAACAATCAGATAAACTTGGCCGCAGTCATTGGATTGTGGCCCGGCTGGTTCATCACTTTGAAGAGTTTAGCCAAACAAATTGACCCCAGTACTTATTATTATCATTATTTTAAAGTCTAGTACTTATTATATCAATCCCCTTTATCAAACTGCTAGGTTACAGAGATGCAGACAAACCAACACTGGTTATCAAGTGGTGGGAAGACAAACACAAAAATGCATGCACAAGCACGTTTCTGACAGGCTTCCACACAATTTCTATCTACTAAATCCACTCCAGGGCACTTGCTCATGGTGCCACACAGTGGGACTGAACTTGAAATCACATGGTTACAAAGTGAACTTCCTAACCAAACAACCATTTTATATTTTCAACTATTCATTTTTATTTTGCTGAGAAACACAAATTCCTGTAACAGATTTGAACTTATGAACCACACATCCCCTGATTAGGTTGTCTAATGCTGTGTTCACTTTGCCATTTTGCCTCTACATTTATTCATAACAGTGATGTCTACATATCTGAAATTCAGACAAATGAATGATGGCAATCATTTACACATGTATCTTATAATAGTATCAAACATGTTTGCTATTTGCAGAGATGCACACACATCCAAACATTTAGCTTAGGTTTCTTCATTATGGAACTAGGCTTTATTTTGGGATGTCATTTATATTTTATGGATTTGTCAATAATTATAATCTAATTGTTTAATCTGATATGTTTTAAATACTGGCATTTTTTTTCATTAAATTTTTGTTTTTAATTTAAAAACCAAGTTTAGTGTTGAATTACAATCACTTTATTAAATTAATTACACTAATAATGATGCTTGGAGGGAAAAAATATTTTTGCAAGTTTAGTGTATGGATTTTGTTTAAATATTTGAAACTTTGATTTTGATAATCAATTAAAAAAAATATGTCAAAATATCATCGCTTTTACTCAAAGCTGAGTGAAACTATTCAGTCAAATAACTAACCAACCTGCTATTCTTATAAAAACTCAGTCCAAAGTGAAAAGGGCCACTGTGTGTGTGTGTGTGTGTCTGTAGTATATATATATCTACGTTTGTGTTTGTATATGTGTGTATGTGTGTGTGTGTGAGTTTGTGTTTGTATATTTCCATCCCCTTGCAAAACTTATAATATCATCAATCTCTATCCTTTCCAACTCCCTCTTCCTTTCATAACAAAAAAATAACAATGAATTCTCTGTTGTGTTTGCAGATGCTTTGTGTTTACATCACACATGCACACACATACATGGGTGCACATACAAACACACACATACTTACATACACACCTGCCCCTTGCTTTGCTCCCTTTCCCTTACTCTTATCTGACTTCTCTTTCTACTCGTTCAGCTGACCTCGCCTTTTCTGGTGGCTTTATATATATTTATTTATTCATGCAGTCAACAACAATCCAATGTAAGTTAGTGTGGGACTCCGAATCACTAAAGTAGTCAGGCGGAAGAGTCTTTGCCGTTTGAGAGGGTTTTCTTCCTCTGAAAGCCAGCCATTTTTTTTTTTCAGGGGTCTCTAACAAGCTACATTCTCACCCACCCCTGTACTGATCAGGCACCCTCCCATGAAATTAAAAGCTATTGTTGTCATTTTAGTACTTTCTTCATGTTTTTATTATGCATTTTTCTTCTTCAAGGTTCATTTATTTTTCGTTATTCATTTACTGTGATCTTATTTTTCTTTCACTGTCCTTTTCTTGTTTTTATTTTCAATTTTTTCTCCTCGACTTTCCTTTTATGATGTATTTTTTTTACACATTTGTTGTAGTTGTTGTTGTTGCATTCAGTTTTTCTTTATTTCCAAGTATTCACCACATAATTATGTGAGTGCACATGCATGCATGCATATGTAAACACACGACATTAACGTATGTAGTATAAAAACAACAAGCGCAGAATATTAATAAATTCCATTCATATGCATATACATACAAGTCAAAGGGAGGGAGACTCTACATGGTTGCTCAGCATGCCAGACATAGCAGCTAAATCTTTCATACCACACTGGCTTTAAAATATAGGGAATATTAGATAATCCCTGGAAAGACAAGTTGGACAAAGCCTTTGATTATAAGTCTGTTTGATAGCAGCTGACCTGAGAATAAACTATGACAAGATATATAAATATATATATATATATATATATTCACACACACACACACACACACACACACACACACACACACATCAGCATCATCATTATCATCATCATTTAACATCCATGTTCCGTGATGTTATGGTTTGACAAGGATCCAATGAGTCAAAGGACTGCATTATGCTCTGATGTCTGCTTTGGCATGGTTTCTATGGCTGGTTGCCCTTCCTGACACCAACCACTTTACATTGTGTACCAGGTGCTTTTTACATACTATAGGTGCTTTCGAGGTCACCATGTAGCTTGTAAGTCAAAATCCCAAGGAGAGACAATACTGTGTCCATATGTTAGATGAATGTTAAAGTATGAGGGAAGAGGTTAGAGTAGAGCAGATACTTGTTGTAAAGGCTACATGACCACTCACATTTAGGAGAGAGAATGATTTAGATGTATCTCCAGGAGGATAGACAATGATGATAAAACGTTCAGGTGGCACCTCAGGTATCAGTAGCAGCAGTGGGTGGGAGAAGTGGAGGTTTACAAGAGGGCATGATACAGGCATGGTTGTGTGGTTAAAAAGTTCATTTTGCAATTATATTGCCTCAGATTCAGGCAGACAACATGGTACCTTAAATGACTTCTGCATTTCAAGTCAACCAGTGCTTTATAAATAGAATAGTTGATAGAAACTCTATGGAGGTGTTTTGAGTACATATGTGTGTGTGTGTGTGTGTGTGTGAGTGGTTATGTGTGTGTGCGTGAAGTCATCACTTCTGCTCTATGTGTGAGACCACTTGAGCTTAAAATGCTGTGGTCATGTTTACATTTTTAGTGAACATTGCATCCTGTAGCTCTAAAATTTCTATCTTTAGTGCATTATAACATTCTCTTTCTTGAAATACAGTTGGTGACAGGAAAGATATCCAGCTGTAAAATTCTGCCTCAAATAAATATCCATCCAGTGTATGGTAGTATTGAAAAATGTCCGTAAAATGAACACATGTGGATGCATGCGCGTGCGTACACACACACACACACACACACACACACACACATACATAGTGATTAAAAAATGATGCACCTACTTACATTTTGTTACATCAAAATGGATAAGTTAGCCTTTCAGTAAAGACAGATCAATAAAAGGTCAATTAAGATTAATATGATGGACTAAAACCCTTAAAGACAATGCCCCAGTATGGTCACAATTCAGTGACTGAAACTATAAAAATGCAAGAGACAAACAGATATGCATGCGTGCACACACACACACACACACACACACACACACACACGCACATGTATGTGTGTGTGAGCGTCAAAATCATTGACGTCATCATCTCATCAACATTTCATTATCATCTGTTTCTGTATTAAATGGGCAGTGCAGTTTGACAGGGTCTGGTGTGTTGAAGGTTTGAAAGCAGAGCAGACCAAAGCTGGTCTGTTGCCTACATTTCTGGTTTGGCATGTATTCTATGGCTGAATGCCCTTCCTAATGCCAATCAGTTTACAGAATGTATTATGTGCATTTTTTTTGTGTTTTTGTCTGTCTGTCTGTCTCTGTCTTTCTATCTTATATATATATATAAACACATATATTCACATATATATGTATATATGTGGTGTATGTATATATGTATATATATATATATATATATATATATACACACACACACACATATATACATATATATATGTGTGTATGATAGAAAGAAATAACATGAAATACGAAAACAAATGAGTTCAATATGCAAACAACAAGAGAAACAAATGGAAAACAAGACAAGTAACATAAAGAACGACCCTTCATCAGTTGTCAGCTGTCTATCTACTCCTCATTTTGAGCATTGAATGACAATATGTGTCTTTGAAGATAGTTGCTCCCATAAGTACCAAAATAAAATTTGGGATTTATGAAGGGTCAAAGTTGGGAACAAAAACAGGACAGTGGAGACATACAAGGAAACCGAATGAAAACAAACATGGATGGTCATTAGACCAGAGCTAGGATAAAATAGCAAACACTGGAGAAATATTTTCTTTGACAGAAGAAAAGATAGGAGAGAGAGAGATAGGATATGTCCAGTCCTTAGGACAGTCCTGAAAGAAAAGAAAGATGATCACATGAGGAAAAGAAAGATGGACGATGGTCACATGTGAGCAATGAGAGAGAGAACAGGAGAAAGAGTAGGAGAGAGACACAGATAGAAAATGGTGAAGGGGAGATTAAAGGGAATTAGAGAAAGGATGAGAGAGAAAACAATGGGGAAGAAGAACAGTATAAATATTGTAGTGTCATGGTATTGAGGATTGTTCTGTTTATTTAAACCACATGTTGCTATAAATAAACAGAACAGCCCTCAATACCATGGCAGTGTATAATATTTTATTTTGCTTTGGAGTATAAACAGTTTATCAGACATAATAAACCATGTGTGCACACGCGTGCATATGTGTATGCTTGTGTATTTATCATCATCATCATTTTCATGTTTGGTTTTCCATGTTTGCATGGGTCAAACAAGATTTGTTGAAGCAGATTTTCTGAAGCTGTCTGCTCTGCTTTCAAACCTGAACTGCACAACAGACAAACAAGTTTTCATGGAAGATTGTAAACAAACACTTGTATGATTAGTGATATTTGTTTGCACACAAACATGCACACGTACACACACATGCATATGCACACACTCTCTCTCTCTCTCTCTCTCTCTCTCTCTCTCTCCCTCCCACTCACCCACCCTCTCTCTCTCTCTCTCTCTCTCTCTCTCTCTCTCTCTCTCTCTCTCTCACACATGCAATCATATTTTTTTATTCTATGATTGGCTGGTACACTAGCTTCAAGAATTTTTAGTCATCTATATTAGCCCACTACACTTAGTCTAGCACTCATTTTATCAACCTTAATTGCAGTGTTAAATGCATCCAAACCAGTCCTATGTCTTACTCTGTTTCTTCCTGACTGCCTTGTGTTCAGTGTTGTGGATAACATTTCTGAAAGAGTCCCCCCTCTGCTGAACATCTTCTGGTGGAGCTGCAAGGAAAACATCCTCCAGTGACCTGATGAATTCCATTGGGTCTTACTAGCATTAATATGCTATTTACCTGCAGGTTTGGCATAGTGCATCTTTGGTTGAAGTCTTAGCAGCTAGCAGTCCAGGAATATGAGTCTTATCAAGTAAAGTTAAGTTGTTGCTAGCATGTAGAGCAGGAATCTCTCCATGACATTTTTTACTTAGCTTTGATCAATAAGTGTTGCTGATGCACAATTTGTACAAAAGTTAAACAGTCATTACCCATTATCCTAAATACTTCCAATCCCAAATATCTTGGCCAGCAGCCATTGTTGCTGCCTCACTCTAACATTGAACTTAGTAAGTAACAATAAGTGTTCTTCACTTGGTATTTCCTGCATTATCATTGAAATCTGGTTGTAGAATTGTTCCTTATGTTGACTAGAGGGTGAGTACACAAATACTGACAAGGTTAACAGTCCCAGATATATAAGGTCAAAGAGAGAAAATCCACACTAAGCCTTTCTTGCTGCTCTAATGTCTTCAGCGATGAATTCTTCATAGCAAAGCTAATACCATGCTTTGTGGTCTCATATGAACTTTTCTCCTGCCAGAGAAGGCACAGTCTCTTTAGTATGAGTTTTTCTAATTCTGTTGCACATGTCTCTTGAAGCCTTGCTTAATCCACTTGTAGTCTCACTAGTTCACTGTTAATGACTACTGTCTTGCATATTTTGTTGATTTCTCAAAAGCCATCTAATATTCCACTCATCCTAGTCAAATTGCTGGATTCTTCCTTTGTTTGCTTACTGCAATGTTTAGTAACTGCAGTTCTTACTAATTGTATTCCTGAGCCCATGCACTCAGTAGAGTGGGTGAACTGTTTTAAGACAGCACTTAAGTAGCTGGGAATTGCCTAGCATGAAGAGGATGGTAGTTGTCCAGTGACATGCTGTGGCCTCTCCCTCCATTGAAGGTAAATTCTGATGCCTAGTTCTACACCAATCAAGCACTGGTTTACAACTGGGAAACTATTTTCTATATCATGCCATCATGATGAGAAGTTATTGGAGTGTCCTTTCTAGGGTACAGGCTTGAGCAAGCTTGTATGGAGGACTACTAGTTGCCATATATATACATATGTAACACGTACATATAAATGCATACAAATACTCACCAAAATAAAACACCTAAACAACTACATGAACATCATCATTTACCAGCATCTCTTTTAATCTGGATAGTAATTTGAATTATGAATAGACATTTGAATTTCCTGTGATCTGTCACACTAGCTCAATGGGTGGCTTCAAGCAGGATAGTGTGTTATTTGCAGTCATTTAAGTAATTAGGTATCAGTGACTGCTGCATCTCCAATGTGATTGTTGGGGAATTCCTAGCATGGTTTGCTTATATTTCTCCTAGGTTGTAGCTTCTAAGTACAGGAAGTGTCAGTGGTTATATAAAGTATAACCATGTTTGTATCAATCTAGAAATTGTTGTTAATAACAGTGAAGACGAAGACTTAACTGAAAAACTCAGTATTGATAAGATAATTGAGTTGACAAGTAGACTAATCAAAGGACGAAAACAATATATTGTATTTAGTTTTAAACGTTTGCTCTTCCATATTACTGTAGCTTCAAAACAGGGACAGTGTTTTCCCCTTCATGATATGCTCCTAGTGTCATGAAGGTTTGGCAGTGAAAAAGTTAACTAATGCGGCACTAGTCTCCTAGGAATTTACTCTGAATTATTATTACATAACCTCTATAACAAAACAGTTAATTTAATGTCCGTCTGGAACCAAAGTGCTAAAAATTCATTGGTATACTCCATAACCATGTAGCAGATTTATTTACAGTGTCTGTGTCTGAGTAAATTTCATAGAAATTGGTAAGCAATAAAGCAGTATATACCATATCACAAGATTCTCAATTTCATTATTGATTCTATATTAACCATCAGAATAAAAGTTGACTTTTACTATTGTGTTTTGTTTTTTTATATATTTGATTCTGAGAAAGTTTCACTTAGAGTCAAGTTACTAAATATTGACATTTCTTTATTAAGCTCAAGGTGTCAGACTTGGTGGGATTCAGACTCAGAAATGTAAAAGAATCAAATACCATTACGTTTTATGTGCACAAACTGAAAGATTTAATTCATGTATTCAGACATGCTAATCATATATATATATATATATATATATATACACATCCTTATACTTACTGATATGTACATACTTAGACAAGCATGCACTCATTGAGTTAATAAGAGAGTTGTTATGTAGTTGCTTAATCTTCTAGAAATAGTAGCCAAATCTCCCTCAAGTCAGAGCCTAAAGTCTTAAATAAAAGATTATGTTAGAGGATGTAATCCCTGATATGTAAAAGTTAGGATGGTCACAGCCCCTTAATCAACAACAATAGCAACATGCATTCATTTACTAAACAAACAGCATGCATTCATTTGCTAAACAGAGTCCTTACCTGCTAAAAATAAGTCTTTAATATTCAGATTTAGAATCGTATTCTTCTGTCAGAATCCAACATTTGTTAAAATATGTTGATGTGTACTAGATAATATATTTATACAATATCAATAGTTCTTTGCAAGCCTCTACATTTAAAATCTGTAAAAAAAGACAAAGAGAATTAAAAAATATTCATGTTAAAAGCAAACAAGAATAAACTGTGATTGTAGTTGAATCACTAAATTATATTTCTCTTCAAATTCGATTATGGCACGGGTAGATGTTAGACAAGTGCAGGGTTTTTCTGTACTAACAAAAAGCTGCATGCATATCAGACACACTCTCTTGTTCTTACACAATATGCCCTTGTGGCAAAATACAGTAACAACTGAGTTTGTATGTGAATGTAGGAAATTGCCGAAACTGGCTGAAGGAGTTTCCAGATTTTGTAGTACCATCTTAGTATGTGTCCAGGCCATAAAATATCATTCCAGTTTTTTAACATGTGTTGTGACGTTGACCCAGCATGATGGCATGTTGTCACTTGTGCAAATTACCTGCATTGGCCTGTTGCCACCAACTTCAAAGCTATGGAGATGAAAATTATTTATTTCTTCCATGCCTCATTTCATTGAAATGTAAACATGCCACTAATCACACGCTTAATGTGCATATGTACATATTATTAGATTGCTGTTTACTTGCCCGAGTTCATTCATTTTTTTTTTGTTCATTAAATATAACCATATAGGTGTAGATGTGGCTGTGTGGTAAGAAGCTTGCTTCCCAACCACATGGTTCAGGGTTTGGTCCCAATGTGTGGTACCTTAGGCAAGTGTCTTTGGGCTGACTAAAGCCTTGTGAGTGGATTTAGTAGACAGAAACTGAAAGAAGCCTGTCGTGTGTGTGTGTATATATATATCTGTGTGACTTTATGTTTGTGTTTGTGTGTTTATGTCCCTGTATCTTAAAGGTTCAGCAAAAGAGACTGATAGAATTAGCACTAGGCTTAAAAATAAGTCCTGGGGCTGATTTGTTTAACTAAACAAACCCTTCAAGGTGGTACTCCAGCATAGCTGAAACAAGTAAAAGAATTGAAGAATATTTCATATACCAAGTATGAAAAGAGATAAATTCAGAAGCATTTCTTGTTCAATATTCTTCTTACTCTACGCATGCACGCACGCACTTGGAAATTTTTGTTAAATAACGAGACATGATTTCTTAAGAAGTCCACTCTTCATTTACATGGTGGTTCATGTTTGATTCCACAATGCATCATCTTGAGCAAATGTTTACTAACATAGCCTTGGATTGGTCCAAATATCGAGTAAAATTATAGACCTCTGTGGAAGCAAATGGAACTGTATCAGTAATTTTCAATGCCTAACCTTATCACACTGTGTTATACTGACTCTGGCTATGGATTACATTGAGTACACGTGTATGCTTAAAATATTTTACCATTTAATCAAACAGGAATACTCATCCATTGAAATGGATGAAAGAGTCAATCATGTATAATTTTTATATTTATATTTTTCATGGCATGTTTCATTTATATTTCCTCTTCTGTTCCATATTTATTTCAACCAATTTTCATATCTTCTGACCATACAAAAGAATTAGTAGTTAAGGCACTCCTTAGTCTACCAGTTAGCATATATTTTGGTGGAATTGTTGGAGTGTCAGACAAAATACTTTCCAGTATTTGTTGCAGCTCTCAACAGTCTGAGTTCAATTGATGCCATGTCTTTCTGGAGTTGATAAAATAAGTACAAGTCACAGTGTTTGATATAATCAACTAATCCTTCATGTCTAATTCAGAAATTGTAGTTACTGTTGCTATTCTTCATTAAATTTTCTTCTGTCCATTCTCTTTCATTTGACATCCTTATTGCACATCACCAATGTTTATGCTTGAATTGTTTTGAGGGAAAAAACAAATCATTAATACTGGGAAGAATTATTATTCAAAAGACTGGAAATTAAAGATGTTTGAGTTGGCAAGAAAATGGTTTGTGCAAGACTACTTTTAGAAGTTTTCTGGAGTTGGAAATGTTCTGTCAATTTTAATGTTGAATATTCCTATTGTTCTGTGAACAGAGCTACTTGAATTATACTGTATATGGCTGAATATTACACTGACACTTGTATCTTTAACATAACCCTAAGGCGTAACTAGTGAGTAACAAGGCTGGCCCTTTGAATTATAGCTACAGTCCATCGGATGGACTTGCACATAGGTTTCCATCTGTCTAATTTCATTCACGAATCTTGAGTAAACTTGAGACTATAGCAGATGCACTTGAACATGGCACTGTGTAATGGGATTGACCACCCTGACTGTAGAGTGACCTTTTTTTTTTTATCTTTTAGTTAGGAAACAAGGCAGTGCCCCAGCACTCACTACAGGGCCTCTAGGACAAGTGGGTGGGAGAAAGGAATTCCCAAGTTGAAAAGCTGGCCCAAATGTTTGCAGCAAAAGTGGACTCTGCTACCCAAGTTGCTTGGTAGTGATATTAAACCAACAGATAGGTTAAGTCTGCTGTGCAAAGAACCAGGAGAAGCACTATCAGGCATCCAGTCTGTCATTTTTGCAGTTCTGTCATTCTGTGGCTTTAGGTTGATACTTTCTTTATCAATCCCAGAAGGATATAAAGCAAATTTAACCTCAGTGGGATTTGCTCTCTGCTTCATGATATTTATTGAGTCTTTGTTATCATTCTGTTGAATATTCAAATATCACTATCAATTCCCTTTGTTAACCGTTAGGACATTCATACATATAAACACCATTCATTTTATCTGTTTCCCATAAATGGTTAGTTATTTCATCTTGCTGTAATGAAATATTGCATTATAAAGAGATTTAAGATTTTTTTTTTCCCTGTATAGAAAACAATATTTTCATTGATCATCTACTGAAAAACTTAATTTCTACATTATTTATTCCTTGAAAATGTTTTTCAGCTTATTAGTTTTAGAAATAAAATGAGCTTTCTACAATTTCTTTTATTTATAGATATATTTTTAAATATTTACTTCAATTTATTCAAGATTATCTTTGATACATATGAAAATATATTCCTTGAATAAATGAATTTTCTGTAGCCTTCCTGTATAAAATAAATTACTTCTGTTATAGAAATATATTTAATTTCTACTTCACTCTCTTTCCCTCTCTCACTCATGCATGCACGCACGCTCACACATACACACACACACACACACACACACACACACACACACGCACATTTATACATTCACATGTATTCACTTACATATAATACACACAAGCACATGTGACACTCCAGAATGAAATATTGTCTTTGTTTCTTTGTTAGCAGTCCACTTACTGTGGACTCTGTCCACTGGCCCTAATCATTGAAGATTATATCTTCAGTGAGAGCTGTAAATGCTGTAAATTTTGATTCTTGAAGAGAATTACAACTGTGTTATAGAAGAGACGCTGAGTGTGAACAACAGCAACAAAAAAAAAAAAAAATCTAATGGAAGCAGGAAAGGGGGAAAAATAACATAGAGGAGAAAAGAAAAAGAAATGAGGGCAAAATTTGAAGTGAAAAGAGAAGAGAACACTGCAGAAGGAGATGGAGAGGAGCAAGTCGAGAGAAGAGGAGGGTAGATGATAAGAGAAAAGGAACAGATAGATAATTTAGAAAACAATACTAGAACATAATGAAGCTCTTAAAGAAAAGGGACCAAGTGGGAGGTAAAAAAAAAAAAAAAAAAAATTGACTGGAGAATTAGTTGTAATGAAATGTGTGTGTGTGTGTGCTTGCGTGTGTGAAAGAGGAGGAGATCCATAGGTCATATATCATGTCAGAGGTAGCTTAGTGTCATTTTTGCCTGGCTGCCTCTTCACCTTTGGCTTAGTTTTGATTCATTTCTTTCTTTTTTTTTTATTACTTCTTTTCATATTTTTTTTTACTACCAGCTGACCATGTTTCTTAGAGGTCATTTATAATTCAGTAAGGAAGGAAGGAGTAGCAAAAGAAGCAAGGCACTATCAGAAACATCTACAACAATAAAGATTTAAATTATGTAAATATATTCAGAACAAAAAATGTGTCCTAAGACAATAACCAATAAAATCATTGAGGTGCCTTAGGTTGTTTGTTTCGTTTTATTCCATTTTGATATATTACTTTGTCGTCATCATTACCATCATCATCGTTGTCATATCTTGAAAGGGTAAAAGAAATCCCCTCATCTATACTCCTGTGGCAAATAAATCATCATCATCATTGTTGTTGTTGTTGAGAAAGGAAGATGGCAGAATCAGAACAGCAGATAAATTACTCAAGGGATATTTAATTATGTCTCTTTATGGTCTGAGTTCAAATCCTACTGGGGTTGGTGTTTCTTCTCTTCCTTCCAGAGTCAATAAAATAAGCAGTCAAGTGTACCATGTGTTGATTGGATTGGCTAAGCCCCCCCCTCACTTGCCCTAGGAAATCTATGGCCTTGAGCCATTGTAAGAAATACATTTTTTGTTCCATTCATTAATTCATCTTTTCCCTCTATTGCTTTTCATTTCATTTTATATTTAATTTCTATTTTTAATTTATTTAAAAATACACTGAGATTTAATTTTTTAGATTTGGTTTTAAACGACTTCACTTTTGTCTTTAGCACATTTGCTAAAGTATTTTTTTGCAAAACTTATCTCTTTCTTTACACTGAATTCATGGAAAAATTCACATTTTCTCGACTGATTATTAGATAGTTGAGAAAAAGAATTAATTTATCTGCCAGTGGCTTATGCTGTCACCAGTTTGCTACAGCTTTCATTCAGTATTTGGAATGAGAAAGTTGTGGAGATCCACTATATTTTGATCCCTTATGGCTTTTAAGAGGTTCTTGATGTTTAAAATTAAACTGGCATGTTGTTGTAGTAAAGATTATTTGCCAACATAACATGGCAGTCCTGGTTTAGAACAAATGTTGCTGTAATTTAGCCCCAGGAGACATCATCTCCAGCTGTGTCCTTATATTTTTGAACAAGGGAATCTAGCACCCCAACTCAGCTCAAAACAATACCTGTGTTTCGCGATTTCTGGGTTATTTCCTTTCATCAGCACAGAATAATTGTTTGGCTAGAGGTGGTGCTGCCAAATTCCTGTTTGAAATATATAGTTTTCAAAGTGACAACTAGTCACTGATCTATAAATTAGAAAATTACTATTTGTGAATATTACAAGAGTTATTCAGCAACAGTACTTTGTAGTAAAGATTATTTGCCAACATAACATGGCATGTCGTTGTTGAGGAACTCCAGTTAGTTCCATCACTACAGAACTATGGCATAAAGGTAGCCAAATGAGTGCTTTGAAACAGGTATGATTGTGTGGTCGAGAAGTTTGCTTGGCAACACATAGTTCTAAGTCCAGTGCTACTGTGAATCTCCTTGCACAAGTGTCTATGTCATGTTGACCAATGCCTTGTGGGCAGCCATGCTGGGGCACTTCCTTGAAGAATTTTAGTAGAACAAATCAACCTCAGTACTTATATTCAGAAAGAAATGTTTTTAGTACATTAGAGCATGTAATATAGGACCCAGGGTGACTTTTCTTGTGACTTTTTTTGGTGGGTGGGAGAAACGTGCTTCTTATATGCCATCAAATATGGCATCACTCATTAAGGCAGCGAGCTACCAGAATCATTAATATGCCAGGCAAAAATGCTTAGCAGTATTTCGTCCATCTTTACATTCTGAGTTCAAATTCCACTGGGATCAACTTTGCTTTTCATCCTTTCAGGGTTGATAAAATGAGTACCAGTTGAGCACTGGTGTTGATTTAATTGACTTATTCCCACTCCCCAAATTGCTGGCCTTGTGCTAAAATTTGAAACCAAGTATAGTATCTCTTGTTGACAGCAGCTTGGCACATGTACAATAGGAAGCTGAGATCATTTGTGCTCTAGTGATGACTCCAGTGGATTATGGGACTCACCACTAATACAACAAAAATATGTGTTCTGGTCCTTAATAATGAAGCTTTTAATTTTCTGAATTGTTTCTTTACTGTGTACCCTTTAAGTGTATTTTGGTTAAATTGCAGTTGTTGTTTAGCTCCAAGAGATCCCTGGTGGAGGAGATCTATTGATGAAAGAGATTCCTGCTATGATCATCCCTTTTATTCAGATGTGTATTTATATTGCACTAGTCAAGGAGTCCTTTCATTTTTAAGTTGGAAGGGCCTGTATTTAAGGGAGGTTTGGTTTTTATTTATAGCTGATCGAACAGCTGTAAAGAAACTCCCTTGTTTGTATGGTTAAGCTATTGTTTGTAATTGCAAATAAAGAAGCTCATTTTGTCTTCATTATTATTATGTTTTTTCTTTTTTGACAGCTGCTGATTATGGAAAAAGTGTTAATAAGTTTCTTTTTTTCTTATTCTTGTGTGTGTGTGTGTGTGTGTGTGTGAGAGAGAGAGAGAATGAGTAGGTATGTTATTTGATATTATTGCGGTATGTAGGTATGTTCTTTGATATTATTGTAGGATGTGGTGTGCTGTGATCATTCCCTGAATTATTCATGATGCTAAGTGTTTTATATAAGTATTTACTGTTTTGTGATTCAGGATGGATGCAAGCTTTGTGCTTTGGATCTATTAGCATACTTTTGTATTTATACTTTTACAACATTTTTCCGGTTTTATTTCTTATTGTGTTGGCTTTAGTATTTTGCATTTGAGACTAGCTTTTTGATAATATAGTTATTTCATGCGTAATTGAAGTATTGTAGTTGTGTTTCCCATGCTAGATTTTAGAAATGCTTTGTGGATTTTTTTTCTTTTTTTGTTAT
Organism: Octopus bimaculoides; assembly: GCF_046866305.1. Lineage (NCBI taxonomy): Eukaryota > Metazoa > Mollusca > Cephalopoda > Octopoda > Octopodidae > Octopus > Octopus bimaculoides. Next base: position 54,845,813 of record NC_142928.1, read on the forward strand.
ATCAACTGAATTTAAGTTGGTCATTTATGAGCTTTTAGAGCCTTTGTGTTGATAGTAGATAATAGCCAATCAGAAATAGGTTATAGTTTCATGATGAAATATGCAAGGTGTTGATGTGGATTATTTCACCCTTTTGTTTCAATATATCTATTGAAATAACCTGCTTTCCTTCAGTTAATTTTGAAAATTATAAAGAATTTAATAAAATAGCTTTGTTATTATTAATCTTGTGTTTGGAATATAAATTAGTGTGAGATTTTGATAGAAGTTTTCAGTTTAACTTATTTTAAAACAAGAAGTTTGTGTTATAGAACCAGGACAGTCTCAGACTGGTTGGCATCGAAAGGGTTAAAATATAATAGTCTTTATCTGGGATACCTTTGTGCCACCTCTTGTGTTATGTTTGTATTACAATACTTTATGTATATGGAGATAATTGCTTATAAGTTTAGGCTGTGTAAATGCAAAGTGTTTTCTGGTGGGGTGCTGGTTATGATTTATAAAGGTGTGTGTATGAGAGACAGAGACAGAGAGAGGATGCTGAATGATATGTCTTCATAAGCATAGCAAATGAATTCAAGAATGCTATCTAATGAAAAGATTATGTTAAAGGTATACATATCTATGAAATGCTCAATTACTTACACCATAATTACAATGAATCTACTGACAGAAATCAGTTCGCATATCCCTTGTTTACTGAGCAAACATTTTGCTTTTGTCTGTGTCACTTCATACAAGCATGTATAAATAGGGAGTTTTAACTGCCAAATATAAATTTTATGGATTACAGTGAAACTTCCTGAATTTATTCCAAGGTATTGCAAAATAAATGAAAAAAAAATCAACTTTGTTTAGTAAAATGCATGAACAAAGAACTGTTAGCTGTAAGTTGATGCTAAACTACAAACCCTGTTATTGAAGAAGGCAAAATAAATGCTTAAAAAATGATAACCCATGTAGGAAGGGGACAGAAAGCTCATCTCTAAAATTATTTGAAGTTATTCATCATCCTTTTACATCTGCCTTCAATACTGGCATGGATTGGATGGGCTGTCAAAGTCTGAGTCAGGTCTTATTCAGAGTTACTGCATTCCCATACAGTTGGAGGTTCATGTTTTGCTCATTCTAAAATGGAAAGTAGCCTGTAAGAAAAAAAAATGTGTGATTAAGCAAGCTTCAAAATGAATTTTCTGTAAGTATCTTTAATGACTTTTCCTTCATCTCCCTGAAAAGTTATAAAATAAATAATCATATAGGAAGGTTCTGCTAGATGAATGAATACTTGTATATTGACCCTTAGGTACCATCTGAATTGCAAGAAAAGGAGTACATTTCATGGCTGTGTGATTAGTAAGCTTACTTTGTACCCACATGGTGTCAGAAATTGTTAGGGAGCCTATTACTGTGTGTGTGTGTGTGTGTGTGTGAGAGAGAGAGAGAGAGAGAGAGAAAGCGTGTGGCCTAGTGGTTAGGGTGTTGCACTCACAATTGCTAGATTGTGGGTTCAATTCCCAGACTGGGCAAAACATTGTGTTCTTGAGCAAAACACTTCACATTGCTCCAGTACCCCTTTCCATCAGCGGGGCATATTTGCCTGCTCACCTAGTCAGTGGGGCAGCATCATTCAAAAGCTAAAATGATGCAAAGCACATTGTGACTAACGTTGTGTAACAACATCTGATAGTCTATAGTATAGTATATTATATTGTGTGTGTGTGTTGTGTGTATCTTTGTATTATGTTTGCGCCCCCCCCCCCCCTCCCCCCTTAAACATGTGACAACTAGTATGGACCTATGTCCTTATACTTTAGCAGTTCAGCAAAAACAGACCAATAGAATAAATACCAGACTTAAAAATAAGTATTGGGGTCAATTTTTTCTGTAAAATCCTTCAAGGCAGTGCCCTAGCATGGCCACTATCTGAAACAAATAAAAGATAAAGAAGATATAGAAATTATCTTGAATAATAAAAGAAAGACTAATCGGCAAGTACTTTGTACAGGGAAATTCATACTGTGATACTGACACTGGATTAACTGACTTGGAGAAACACACATTCTGTTGCAAGGTGTATGATATTACTCACACTATTAGTAGCTCCCACCCCCCTCAAAAAAAAAAAACAACATTGACTTCATTTGTATATATGCTTTGATACTGCAAAAACAACATATAATGTTATTCAGAGGAAGAAACAACCTGTTAAAAAAGAACACACAGAATGTATTTGTAATTTTAAAAGTGCAAGATATTTGTGGATCATCTCTATAAATATATTTACTTAATGTAAACACAACAGACCTGTTTTCTATAACTTGTGTACTATTGTAGATGTTTTCCCAGCAGGTATAAATTGTTTTGTCAAAAGTTTCAGAGAAGGTGAATACCTAGAGTGAAAAAAAAAAAAGCCTAAAACATTTGTTTTCTAATTATAGGTTATCGTTACCACTTGTTGCTGTTTAGCCCCAGGTCAACCCTAATTGAGTAGACCTGTGAGTAAAGGCATTCCACTCATGACCATCTATCTTTTTTTGCTTTTTCCACCAAACATAATGCATAGTATATCTAAGACTACAGTGCAGAATATGTCCTTTGCTTTTTAAATGAATAGGATGTGATTTGAGAGATATTTGATTGCTATTTCTCACAAGTTGAGTGACTGCAGAACAACTTCATCATTAGCTTATATCATTATATACACTCTGTGTAAATTACTGTTGTTGTTACTCCGTCGCTTACGACGTCAAGGGTTCCCGTTGATCCAATCAACGGAACAGCCTGCTCGTGAAATTAACGTGCAAGTGGCTGAGCACTCCACAGACACGTGTACCCTTAACGTAGTTCTCGGGGATATTCAGCGTGACAAGGCTGGCCCTTTGAATTACAGGCACAACAGAAACAGGAAGTAAGAGCGAGAGAAAGTCGTGGTGAAAGAGTACAGCAGGGTTCGCCACCATCCCCTGCCGGAACCTTGTGGAGCTTTAGGTGTTTTCGCTCAATAAACACACACAACACCCTGTCTGGGAATCGAAACCGCGATCCTGTGGCTGCGAGTCCGCTGCTCTAACCACTGGGCCATTGCGCCTCCACGTGTAAATTACTATATAAGCATAAAATGACAGTCTGAATCATTTTCACTTGGCCATGAAACAAAATGCTTATATATAGCAATTTATATGGGTTTCTTTCAAAATGAATGTAAATAGTTGACCCTTATTCTACTTATCCAAGTAACCTGTGAAATAATACGTGATGTACTAAGGGTGTCTCTACAAAGTTGGTCAGCTTCCTGAAAGCTGGTTGAATGCTTGCAACAGTAGATTCTGCTAAAGGTATCCAAGGTGCCAGATGGTCATTTTGAACAAGACAATAGATTAAATAGGCCATAGTGGGATTTGAACTCAGAATGCAAAGAGCCAGAACAAATATGACAAGACATCTGAACTAATGTTCTTAAAGTTCTGTCAATCCATTGCTTTTGATTAGTACTATTTTATCAATCCTGAAAACGTGAAAGGCATAGTCAACCTCGGTGGAATTTGAACTTAGATCCTAGGGAGTCAGAACAAATACTGCAAAGCATTCTGTATGATGCTTTAATGAATCTGTCAATTTGATCCGTGGTTAAACATGGTGGTTAGTGTAGGACCTGAGGGAGTTGAAGTAAGACACAATATGATTGATGAGAAGAGAGACAATTGAGTGCAGTGGGCCTTGTTTGTGGTAGAGGATTGAGATTGGCAATCTCCAATATGAAATACATTTAAAGTGACAAAAGTACACACTGAACTGTTCTGATTGTCTCATACCTGAGATGTTTATTAGTTCTATTAATTTGATAGATTCCATTTAAAAATGATGCCCAAATGTTACACATGTCTGCTGGGGGTAATACTACTACTACTACTACTACTGCTGCATAAAAAAGCTGTGTGTGTTTGTACACACGCACACACACACTGGTTGATTCCTATTGGCTGAAAGCAAGATTTTATTATTATTATTATTATTATTATTATTATTATTATTCTCTACTCTATTGTTACACTCTTATTTCAGCTGCTTCCCGCCTCCACCCTCATTCGAACCCTACCCACCTTGTTTATAGTATTTCTCCCTTACATCCTTCCCTCATGACCCACTCCTAATCTTTAATTAATCTTTCAATGAATTTAAAGAACAGTAGGCTGGTCTTGGAGGTGGAACCCTTGCTGAGTAGGAGAGAGCAAGACAAATAAATCTTGCCCTACCCTATGCTTCAATGGGTATAACAGTATAATGACACACACATGAAGATATTTTTTCACAACATTAACAACAACAAAACAAAAAGAAGACCCTCAAAGATATACAGATGTTGTATACTATATATAAATGTATGTAAATGCTGTATGTATCATATAGCCTCTACAGTTACAATATATAGTTTAACAATACAGTAAATTTATCTATTTTTTAATCAAAGGATATATTTTATATATCTACATGCAACTGTATCTTTTTTCCTCTTTTCTCCACTCATTCTGTAACCATTTTTTAAAACTAAATTCTCTTTATATTTTTTTTCCTCGTTGTCTCCCTTTCTTTAATGTGTAAGTGCTCAAATTGCCAACACTATTTTATAATTTTCTTCTGGATACAATCTTTTAAAATCATTTTTGTTTTTTTGTTTCCATTGCTGCTTCATGGCTACTGTTAAGCATTTTATTCTGTAGAAAAGCTTCCCCTATTTTTATCTAGCATCAAATATTCAAACTTGATAGCCACTAACAGTAAGTTCCATCAACTATCAGATGTCCCTATTAACTGAAAATGTATATGATGGATGTTGCTGTTAAAAGAAATGAGATGAATTTTCATTTTGTTTTATTTTTAAAGCAAAGCCAATTATTGAATTTTTGTCTGTTTGTATGTTTGAATCTCTATTGTTATTTGAAAATATTCTGAGTAAATGAGTTGATTTGTTAACATGAAATAGGCTGCCAGTACATTCTCTTTGATGAGAACATAGAAATACAAAAGTATCTGTACATGTATATGCATATGTGCGTGCGCACGTGTGTGTGTGCATATTGTGATATTTTTGTATCTGTTTTTACATTCACTTGTGCATAATGGGTGATATTTTTATCAAGTCTATTGTGATATATTGGTTAAAAACAATCCTTTCACTAAAAAAGAAAGAAAAAGAAAAAAATACTGTATACTCTAATGAATCATAAAATGTGATTGAATCAAATGCATAATGTTTATATTTATAGAAATATATACATTTCCCCAGTTCTAAATATATAAGAACTATTGAATCCTACTGAAACTATCTTTTTATCATCATCATTATCACTACCACCAGATGAAACAACCTTTTCCCATGTTTGTATAAGTTGGGTGAATTTTCGCTACAGCAGATTTTTTACATTTTGGTGTTGTTCTATTAGTAATTAGTAGTCAAATAAATGTTCTTTCTGTAAGGTTCATAAACAGATTACAGTATTAATGATTTCATTGTCAAATGTTATTAAATTAGTATTATTATACTCTATTTATATCAAATTACCATGTGTGTGAGTCTGTATGCATATGTTTGTACATATACACACACACATACATGTATACACCCAAGAAAAATACAGAGAGAGAGAGAGAGAGAGAGAGAGAGAGAGAGAGAGAGAGAGAGAGAATATCCAGTAAGTTTTGCAAAACACACAACTGCAAAGAATTGGAAAATGTGATAAGAGCATGATGGAAGCTCAGTAAAAATGTGTTATTAGTTAGCCGGTGATATTAGTCTTAGCAGAAGTAGGCTAAAGACTTTGGTGTAAGAAAGCTGTTTGTGATATAAGAAGAGATTTGGGTTTTACACGAGATGATAGTTGATAGTCATAATACAGAAAAAGAAATATCAAAGGGAAAAACTGGATGCAGACATTTATGTATTTATACTTGTCTAAATAAATCCACATAAATGTATTAATGCAAGCCTTTATATGTTAATACAATATTTTCTTTCATGATAAAAGATAATATTGAATAATTTTCCAGAGATATTTAACTGAACTGATAATTGTTAGTCTCATACCAAGTTGTTTTCTGTGAAAGAACTATTATTTTTATTTGCTGTTATTTACAATAACATTATTTGTTATTATTGGATGATATCGCCTTGTAAAAAAAAAATAATAATAGATAAATAATAATTAATCTTAAGTAGGCCTCTGCTTAAATTTTATTTCAACAAAGTTCTCAGTCTGTAAAATGTCTTAAACTTAATGGCTGACTGATTCAGTTGGCAGATATCGTTGATAAAACATGTTATCAGGTTACTGCCTCACTATAATATTGTAGATAATATACTTCTTACATAAAAGGATTTACTGTGTAAACTGATATTGTATTTGTCATTTCATGCAGTATGTGCACATATTGTTTATAGGATATGAAAATTACTGATACAGCTAATATATGTTTCATAGACTTTACAATGAACCCTTATAATTGCCAAATATCTTTTCAAATTAAAAGAAATTTTTTTATTTCATAAAAATAACTGGAACCGAATCCTTTCTGTGCCAAAGGTTTATGTTGTTGAACTTGGGCTTCATCAATTTGATGACTTGGGAAAAACATGGAGTGGGAAAGAAGTTTATACACAAGAATGTAGTTTTAGGGGGAAAAGATGCAAGGATTAAGAAAAACATTTAGTACAGAGTTCATTCCATTGCAAGTATTCAAATCCGAACCCCTGTTCCATCCTCACCCACATTCGGTGAGGCAAGACCTTCGTACACTGGGCCTCACCGAGGCGATGACTACTGACCGAGACCTTTGGAAATGTGCTGTGCGTGAGAAGACCCGGCAAGCCAAGTAAGATCGTTGCCAGTGCCCCTGGACTGGTTCTTGTGCGGGTGGCACATGAGATGCACCATTTTGAGCGTGGCCGTTGCCAGTACCGCCTGACTGGCTCCCGTAGGATTTTCGAGCGAGATCGTTGCCAGTGCCCCTGGACTGGCTTGTGCGGGTGGCACATAAAAGACACCATTTCGAGTGTGGCCGTTTTCGTGCGGGTGACATGTAAAAGCACCCACTACACTCTCTGAGTGGTTGGCGTTAGGAAGGGCATCCAGCTGTAGAAACTCTGCCAAATTAGATTGGAGCCTGGTGTTGCCATCCGGTTTCACCAGTCCTCAGTCAAATCGTCCAACCCATGCTAGCATGGAAAGCGGACGTTAAACAACAATGATGATGATGATATATATATATATATATATATATACACACACATTCGCCATGATAGACCGCTAGCCACTACACATTCTTTATTTTCTCTCCTTGTTTCTTTCTGTGAAAGAGCGTAGGCTCGAAGCGTTAAAGACTTTTTCACTTCCCAAGCGTTAAACTAATACATCTGTTTGTTGTCTACACCACCTGTCTTTGTCTTTTGGGTTTTTTTTTGTGAATTCTCCCGATATATATATATATATATATATATATAATACTGGCATATTCTTATTTCTTTATTGCCCACAAGGGGCTAAACATAGAGGGGACAGACAAAGGGATTAAGTCGATTACATCGACCCCAGTGTGTAACTGGTACTTAATTTATCGACCCCAAAAGGATAAAAGGCAAAGTTGACCTCGGCGGAATTTGAACTCAGAACGTAACGGCAGATGAAATACCCCTAAGCACTTCGCCTGGCATGCTAACGTTTCTGCCAGCTTACCGCTGGTATAATACTGGTATATTCTATTACATGTTGGATATTCAGCAAAATCAAAATTGTTGCACTTAACATTGACTATCTTTGGTAGTTATAGAAATACTCTAACGAAATTTCCCACTTATAGGCTCAATCTATCTTACATGTGAACTATGTATTTGGTTTTCAAGTTTCATGAAAAGAGAAAGGCAAAGTTACATAGAGTATTGTGGAAGCAAGATGTTTAAGTTAAAAAGTAAAGCTGAGTGTGTTAAGAATGATGTAGGAAACTATTGACCATAAATGACAATTAAAAATGGTAAAATAATTGCACTAACATAACTTTGACCTCCATCTCTCCTCACTACTGAAAGTATTTGTACCAGACACCTGCTTGGGTCAATTTAGCTTATATCTCTTCCTCATAACATTTTGTTTTTATGCCAATGTAAAAGTTGACATAAAGTTAACACAAGTATCTAAATCTTGAAACTGGAGACTATAGAAACATTACTTCCAAAAGTAGCCAACATTGAAATATTTTTTGAGATAGACATGTTTCTTTTGTTCTTATACATTAGTCTAGAATCATTATTGAATATATCTCATCTCAAATATCATCTTTTCTACTTACCTTCAATATTGAATTCTCAAAATGGAAAAACTGAGAGAAAATACTCTACAACAGACATGAATATCCATTTTCTGAAAGACTGATTTTGACATCAGTTGTTGAGATTTTAATTTACAGAGACAAGTTTTTAATTTACAGAGACAAGTTTTTAGCCTTCTTTGCATGTCTTTACTAATTCTTTTTAGTACTTAAGTTTGTTTTAGCCATCATAGCCAAGATCATGTTGGAGCACCACTGCCAGAGTTGAATGGTTTATACCTGTTATGTTGTCTCTGCATATATCCACTGGTCCAATATTTTTGTTGGTTTTCTTCAGTGTTTATAGCATGTATTGTTGCTGGATCAACAAATTGGTAGAAACTGCTCTTATTTGACTGTAACACTTGAAGATAAGCTGCTTTAGTATGTTAGGGGAAATACATGAAAATGCTTTTTAAAAATTTCAGAAGAAATTTTAGTCTTTGTTTCATTATCCTTTTAGAAGGCAATTGTATACCTGAGGAACTTTACATGCTAAACTTGTTCTATAGGTTCCTGGTGCCAGAGTTTGAGGAAAGATGTGTTGAGATCTGAGAGTATATTTCCTTCTCCTTGTCTCTTCTCTCTTGTATGCCTATTCCCATTGACATTTCAAAGGTCTCTGACTTTTACAGTCTATAATTATGTCTAGTGAAACATACATCAGCAGACATAGCTTGTCCAGGTCATGAATGTGAAAAGAGTTTAGAGTAGTTTCTTTGTTTGAAATCATTTTTGTCTAATGTAAAGCATGGGATTTTGTGACATTGGACATGTTATTGTTATTTACCCAATATATGATGTCTAGATCTTGTTGGAGTTCATAGATACTATTATTTATGTAAATCATTTACACCATTCTAGTGTTAAATCTACCTCAAATCACAGCCTACCAACTTATAAAAAGGACAGACGTAGTGGATAATGTTGTTTTTAGTACAATGTATCTGAGACTACTCAATTCATAAATGAATTCAACCACTGAAATCTTTTCACTAGTTGTAGTAAACCTTTTTCTGGCAAAAAAATTATAAATTATTGTAAAAAAACAAACCCAGCAAAATTAGCAACATTGTATCAGGTCATCCCATAAGTTCTGTCTGATTTTACCTTTTTTTAAAAAGGATGAAATTTAATAGTATTTTAGAATGTCTAATGGAATTAAAAATTATTTCTATGCATTTGTGTACATTTAAACTAATTAAATATTATTTTACAGAATAATAGAATTAAAATTTCTTTGATTAAAACCCTTTCTAACATGGAAGTATCCAAAGAGCATTTAAGGCACATAATGCCTTATGAGTACAAAAAAGAAACTCCTCAGCCGAAGCGATTCGAAACATACACTCAGTTTATGGGAAAGAATGCTTGAATGAAAGAACTTGCAGAAGATGGTTTGCAAAATTCGGAAGTGGAGATTTCAGCCTTGGAGATGAAGATCAAACAGGACATCCATTTGAGTTTGATGATAAGCTCCTTGAGGCATTACTTGAAGAAAATCCTGCATTATCAGTTGAAGAATTGGCGATAAAGCTTAGTTCAAAGCATACAACTGTTCATCGTCATCTTCAACAACTTGGAAAGGTTCCTAAACTTGGAAAATGGGTGCCTCATGAATTGTCCGAAAGCAACCGCAAATCCCGAGTTGACATCTGCTCTTCTCTCCATTCTTGCGAACTCATTTCACCCTTTTTGGATAAACTTGTGACTGGAGATGAATAATGGATCTTCTATCAAAATATTAAATGTCGTAAACAGTGGCTTGGTAAAAGGGAAAAAAACTCAACCACAACCGAGAAGGGAACTTTATGGGAAAAAGGTTCTTCTCTCTATCTGGTGGGATTGCAAAGGAGTAATTCACGTTGAATTGTTATCACCAAATGCAACAATCAATGCTCAAGTCTACTGTCAGCAATTAGAGCGTTTGAACCAAGCTTTGAAGAAAAAAGACCTGCTTTAGTGAATTGAAAAGGAGTGATGTTTCATCATCAGGACAATGTGTGACCCCACACTGCAAAGATCACATCACAGAAGATCAAAGAGCTTGGTTGGGAAAAAATTCCTCATCCTTTATTAAAGATTTGGACAGAACTTATGGGATGACCTGATATATCAGTCTTTCTGGTGGTTTATTGCTCAACAATGCTCAAAGATAAAGACACAAATACAAAAACACATCTATGTAGATACAGTGACAGCTTATTTTTATGCTTATCATCATTTTACACTTTTTTTTTTTATATACTGGCATGGTGTTGGATAGGTCACAACAGTTTGTGTCAACTTGTTCACACAGCAACAGAGGGGAAAAAAGTCTTGTGTATGTTTTAGGCGCAGGAGAACTAACAAGACTCTTTTAGATGCAGGACGACTAACAAGTCTTTTTATTCAAATTTACTGCCTTCTTAGGTGGGTAGCCTATGATATGGCTTGCAGAATCTACATCTTGCTTATATGTTCCATTTTTAGCATGATTTCCATGGCTGGATGTCTTTTTTTATCACCAACCATTTTGCAGAGTGTATTGGGTGCATTTTATTGTGCTACAGGCGCAAGAGAGGTTATTTTATATAAAGGAGACTAAAGAGCTCACTCTACTGTCAGTTGTTTTTCAGAGTTACTGCTCTCCTTGACAGAATATATGTATTCACAAGGGAATAATATTAATTTTGTATATGGCTAAGCTTGGTTTAGTGATATTTTATTAAAATTATTTCTTTCAATTAGCTGTAATTCTTATTTCACTATGTCCGTAACTGAATTAGATTCTCAATCTCACAGAAATTATACAACAGACCCCTCTTCTTCAGTGATGCATTGAGACAGTGTAAAAGCCATTCAAATGGATGGGTAATAGCACACGACAATCTCAATAAAATATTTCTAATTGAGTGGTCATAATGTGAATCCTTCTGGATTTATTTGTCACAGAGGGGAAGATTGCTGATGCAATTTTGCCTAGTGACAGTGTAAAATAAATGATTCCTAAAGGAATAACATTTTGTTTAGTGGTTGTTCAATTGTAATCAGAGTCATCGTAGGTGGGAATATATGTCATGTACAGATGAGCTATATGAAAAAAAAAAAAGAATTTGCTTATTTTTATCTCGGATGAAATATCTTTCTCTCAAACACCATACTGGGATGGAAATTGCAAGACAGTTTTAGACAGTATAAATGGGGAAAAAATATAAGAAAAGAAAAATATGAGTTGAGAATTTAATATTTCACCCGGTCTCAAATGGTGGTCTTGACAACACTGCATTGTTGTTTAGATATTGTTTTTTTGAAAGAAGATGAAATAAACAAGCAAATAATATTGACACCTAATTATTTGACATCACTGACAGCAGTGTTTATAAAGCATGACCTACATCAAGCCTGCTACCTGTCATCATCAGTATTGATAGCATTATTATAATAAATATTTCTTTACATGGTAGTTTGAAACCCAACATTTTCAGTTCAACTCAAGTTGATTCTAACATATTTCACTCATTCACATTACAGGTTTATATCAGTATACTTATGCATCTAAATTCTTTTTGAATTTCTGGATTGTTATAGGATACTACTTTAACAATAGATACAATGTGTTATCAAGTGAAGCCTGTTAAGAGAATTACATTTCAATTTAAACTACGGAAGACTTGCTTAAAAATAACTAATCAGTAAGTGGATAAATAAGGGAACACAACACAAGCATACTGTAGTCTGCATTCAAGAGAAAACCATCTGACAGTTTGGCAAAGAATCGTCAATACACTACAACTTGTGGCCTACAGATGCACTGTTTCTTCACTCTGCTTATTCTTTCATATAATCAAGTGCAGTTGTAAACACATACATGCACACACATAAATGCAGGTATGGCTGTTTTGCTTCGAAGTCTGATTCTCCGCTATGTGGTTTGGGATTCAATTCCACTAAGCAGCACCTTATACAAGTGTCTTCTACTATAGTCCTGAGATGACCAAAGCTTTGTGAGAATTTCATTGTGTGTGTGTGTATTTTGTTTTAACTTGCCACGAAATGTCCTGAAGAGTAGCCTGTTATGTTATGGCACAATTTTATATATATATATATATATATATATATATATATATATATACACACACACACAGTAATCCCTCGACTATCATGGGTGTTACATTCCAAAACCCCCTGTGATGGGTGAAAATCTGCAAAGTAGAAACAGTATTTTTATAATTTGTATATATTTATTTTATTGTAAATGCAAAACAATACCACACACTCGCCTCCCAAGTTTTGTTTTCCATACAGTATGTGCAATTCTTTGTTTACTCATCTATGGTACACTATGTATTTCCTTTTAATATATTTTAATTAATGTGCAGTACTGTATTTTTATTTATTAATTTATTAATTTTTAGGTGTGAAAATGCTTATTTCATGACAGAAATAATTAAAATCTAAAAAGATATGAATACCTATTGGCTGCAGAAACCCATGATATACTGAGGAATCTGTGATATAAATTTACATATATTAGCCAGAAAAATCTGCGCTGTACTGAGGGTGCGACAGATGAACCATGATATGGCACATGATTACTGTATATATATATATATATATATATATATATATATGCATATATCCATACGTATATGTACATACCTACATCTATATGTATACATACATGCATATAGGTACAGGACATCAAAAAAACGTTAAACACAATGAGAAACGAAAACATAGAAAACGAACTTTTTTCGAACAATGAAAAAAACAAGCAGAGAAACGAGACATGCAACGTAAAGAGTATAACCCTTCGTCAGTTGTCCCTGTTTCATCTACCCCACATTTCGAAGGCAAATATATATAGGGTGTGTGTATGTGTGTGCATATTTTTTATGTATATTTTATGTGTGATGGATGATGTAGTGTCGGTTATGTAACTAACATGGATTATAAAATGGCTGTCAACTAATTGAATAAACGTCTGTTTTTTCATTTCACTTATTTGATAAATTTTTACACCCCCACTCACCCCCCCCCCACACACACACAAATACATGCACGTGTTACCTGTTATATGATAGCTAACTTTGGAAGTATATTTTTGCCACCATGGTTGACATCAGAAAATACAGCATATGTACAACAATTATAATTTAACTTTTAGCTAATTTCTTGGTGCTTGTACAAAATGATGAGGTGAATTCTAACTTTCAAACAGAAACTATTGCCTTAAAATAAAATAAAATAAAACAAATTTCGTATTTGTATAATTCTTACCATAACTACTCTGTCATTTACTCCCTCTTCTCTCTCTCTGATTCTTTTTCTTCCCTCATCCTGTACCTCTGTTAACTCTCTCTCTCCCTCTCCCTCCCTCTTTCTATGTAATTTTTCCAGTCATGTTGGAGAAATCAACAAACAAGTTAACATTTATATCAGCTATTATGATATGGATGCGTGTGTGTATGTGTGATATCTTTTTCTCTTGAGATTGAATGTTTATTGTAAATGAATCTTATCATTTGCTTGCTGTGTTCTTTGAAATCATGCCTAACCAGTGTATTGTTCAAATTCAAAGGACTAGGAAAAATATTACCTTACTTGGAAATAGGTGATGGTTGGCAACAAGAAGGGCATTTGGCTATAGAAATTCTGCCTCAGTGAATTTTTTCTGGCCTATGCCAGCGTAGGAAAGTGAACACTATGATGATGGTGTAATATATAAATATGTTAGGTTTCTTTTCACTCTCTCTCTTTTTTCCTCTGCATGCTCATGTGCATGCACGCGCACACGCGCACACACACACACACACACACACACACACACACACACACACACACACACACACACACACACACAGGTTTACTTTTTAAATATAACTACTAGTGAAGATGATGATGAATCACTGAAGTTAAAAGGCAAACTACTTGAAAAATTATTAGATGAGACAATATTACCTTCAGCTGAGCACACAAAGTATCGATCCAATATATTAAGATGAAATATTTTTATTAGAAGAAAAGATAAAATTTTAATACAGTTAGATTTACAAAAGTTGCATATTTGCAAATTTGTGCTAAGAGTTTGTAAATACAGACATCCTGTTAGTAAAAAGCATCAATCTGTCAAATTGAAAATGAAATCTTTTTCTATGTTGGATGTTTTCAGTGGTAGTGGTTGGTGGTTTGTATATGCTGAAGAAAAGGGTAAAGTGAGATAATATAGTTGGAAAGTGTTGGTATGAGAAAAAATATAAAAAAATAAATGAACAAGCAAAACAAGGAAACAAAAACCTTATGTGGCAGTGGGTAGCTGATTTTGTTCTAGGTCAGTAGATCTACAAAATGACAACAGGCAGTCAGTGTATAAGGAAAGAGTAGAAACATGAATTCTTAAAGACAAGGTCTAATAAGATTGAAAGGATTTTAAAGAGAGAGAGAGAGAGAAAATAAAAGAAGTAATCTAGAAACTTTTCCTACTAGAGACTCTCCTTAAACATTGTTCAGATTATATAGCAGTTCTTTTTGTTAGTACCTACATTTCAACATATTATACACACACTGTAAGAAAGAAAAAAAAGTAAAATTATATGTATATGCAAGCGTGTGTGTGTGTGTGTGTGTTTGCATGCACATGTGTTTGTGTCTTTCCCATCTGATAAATGAATTCAGTTTGAAGAGAGAAGTAATACAAACAAAGGAAAAAAAATGAAAGAAAACACAAGAAGAAAAAAAGGAAGAGGGTATTAGGAAGATATGAAAGAAGGCTTTCAATACATTTATCTTAATTTTGTTTCTAACTTTTAGTATGGGAGCCATTAAACATACTGTATAGTTACCTCCTTCTCATCATTTTAATGTCCATTGTCCAAGCTGGCATTTGTTTCACTATCTTAATGATGTACCAGCTACTGGTAGGGTTCACTAACTTCCCAATGTTACATGTTATGGTACAGTACATTTCACTATCATCTCAATTTTACCTGGTCCTTAGTTCCTTCTTCAGTACAAAAAAAAAAAAGCAAAAAAAAACCCAAACAAAAAACAAACAAAACAAAAGAAAACGGGCTTAGCTAATTTGTTCTAGTCAGAGAATAAATTACTCTTGCATATCATCTGCTTTAAAAATAATTAAGTTTGTTGTTAGTAATGCAGAAAGTGTTAGAAAGCTTACTAGAAAAAAAATGTGGTGAGGAAAAATTAATTTTAATCATTAATTGTCACAAATATCAACTCTTTTGACAAGTAAGTCTTCCATACTTACTGAGAGAATCTAATGAACTGTACAAATATGTAGGTGTAGAATGACATTCGCATGATAAATTATTCTTAGATGCCATCAACATGAAACAACTCACCCCACCAAGAAAATAAATTAGTCAATGACTAATATTGTCTTTGTATAATCTTTTGACGCATTGAATATACTAAGACTAACTTAGATGTTATTTTGTTCTGAGATTTTTACTGTATCTTTGTCATTGGTTCCTGTAAAATTGATAGAGAATCAATCAAATGCCTTGCAGTATTTGTTCAAGCCTTCGTGTTTTGAGTTCAAATCTCATTAGGGTCACATTTGCATTGTATTCTTGTTCTAGGGTCTGTTTTCTCCCTCCCTCCCTCCTTTTTTTAGCTCACGCGCGTGCGCCCACACACACACACACACACACACACACACACACACACACACAGATAATTTGTGCTTAATTATTGCTACTACAAGAAAAGGATTGAATGAGCAGCTACTAGTTTGTTACTAAAACTTTTCAAAGAAACCATTGTGGTTGGCATAACAGATGTGGATAGACTTATATGTGATGTTGCATAGGATGAACTGAAGACTAAGGGTTTAGTTATTTAGTACTGTTTATCCATCTCTCAGTTTTGTTGATGCATTGTTCATATATAACTGTTTTCTCCAGATATCTTAACCAATATATCTGAAAATCTATTGCACCAATTTATTTGCAAATGTAAAGCCGTTACTTTTTCTCACTCAGCTGTATAGAACTACATCTTAGTGGTTTCAAGTTTCAATTCTTTTGGCACTGATTTGGCTTTAACATTTATAATGGCTAATAAAAATGTATCACTGATACATTAGGACAGGTAATCAAATTCACAAGAGTTGGTGGAGAAGCAAAAAGAATATGCTTGTCAAAATAATACATAGCATTTACAAGTACTCCATGAAATTAGAAAAGGAACAAACATTTCCATCATAGTTAACACAATATCTTACCTGTTTTTTTAGTAGAGTAAATCTAACACAAGTTATGCAAAGAATCTGTCAGTAGCTTAAAATACCAGAAATACTAAAATTTGTGGAACAAACCTCTTTCTTTTTCTATGTCAATAAAACTGACTGTTTATCGCTGCATCAGGAGAGCTTCAAGTAATACTATAGGTAGTATTACTCTGATTACATTATTTATAAATGCCACCTGTTTAAGTGTTACCATTTTCATTAAGGTATATGTATTTGTATGTACATCTGTATAATTTTTTTTATCAAGCACAAAGTTGATTTTTGTGTATAGTTGATTGGCATGATGCTAGTGTTTAACCTTGCACTTAGTTTATTTACGTTGAAGGATGAAAAAGCAAGGCAAACTCTCTTGCCAATTTCCTACCTCATTTATTTAATTAAAAATTCTTTTACTTTTTCTTTGTTTTGTGTAAGATTTATTTTTATTTTTGTATTTATGAAGAACAAAGTATATTGTATTTGTTTGTTAAAAGTTTCTCAAACATTTATTTTATATTGCAGGTAAGGAGTATTTAAAAGAAAATATTAGTATTGGTAAGAATATATTTATTTTTCCCACTTGTATAGTTAATAAAAGAGGTTGTCATTCTTGGTACCCTGTATGATGTAATTTTATATCTTTATTGTGAGTGTTTGCCAGAAGTTGAGCATTAAGCAGGGTACAAAAAAAAAAAACAATGATTAAAAAAAAAATAATGATTCAAACCAAACTTTTATATTGAAATTACAGATCATGCTAAGAGGTTTTTTTTTTTTTTTTTTTTTTTCCTTATCAGTTATAAGTCAAATTTACTCTAGAAATTGTCTCTTGTATTATTTAATTACTTGATAGATATTTAACCTTTTAGCATGTCAACTGGTCATACTAAATATTTTGTTTTATGTTCAAATCAGCTAGATCCTGCCTCTCACACCTACCCTACAATATCATTCAAAAAGCAAACAACCACATCATTGAAATTTGGAAGCTATGTAAATAAAACATTACATTTGACTGAATAATCTGAATGCTAAAGAGTTAAGTAAATTTAGTGGGGAAAAAAACATATATATATATATATATATATACACTGTTTCTCTCTGTTATATTGGTGTGCTACGGTGGATTATTTAAGACTTGGCTCTTATTTCTAGCAGCTAGATGCTCATTAAGCATCATTACGATATTTCATAGCTCCTTAAAGCTATCATAACTGCGTTCCACCAATGCTACTACTGGTGATATCATCAAATTTTGAATTTATCCACAGATGATATGAACAGTAGTGACATCTAACTTCAAATCTCAGTGTTTGAATATTTCATTTATTTATATATATATATATATATATATATATATATATAAATAAATGAAATATACATGTATTTACTCTAGGATTCTTTATTATTCTATTATTAATGTTTACACCTATTATTAATATTTTGTGTAATGTGCTGATTGTAATCCTTTCTGAGTGATGTAGTATTTGTTTGGTCTGTAACATTTTCTTATCTTTCAACTTAGACTTATTCATATATATCTGGAAGCACATGAATATATATAATCTTTAAAACTCTATTTGTACTCTTCTAATTATGGGAAAGTTGTTTTAATTTATATGAATATTTGAAAATCACTTTCCATTTTCTGTCTTATTCTTTCCTTGTTAATGTGTATTTGGGTAAATATAGATACATTTAAGTGTTGGTTTTCATACTGTAGAAACTTGTACTGTGATTATATTTGTGTAAATAAGGATAAGAATGAGGAAGAAAGAACGTGTGTGTGTCTGTACACACTTTAAATAATAAATGAAACCCGGTGAAGACTGTTGAAATGAAACAAGATGTAACTGTTATTCTTAAAGCTGACATCACTTGCTTTTAAGTAAATATAAATCAATGATTAGGTAAATGTTAAAGCAATGAATAAAATAAGCTAACAAGCACCAAGTTAAATGCTTTCTATACTCCTTTCCTTGACAATAATTTAGTTGCTATTTCTGTTTAATATTATCTATATACTATTGTTTGTCCTTTATTTGTTATTATTGAATCTCTCATTAAGAGAAATTCTGGAATGTTGGCTGTTCTGATTACTGGATCTGTAAATACAAACTTTGATTATTTATCTCAAAGTGATAAATAATCTTTATTTCTCTCTTCAAAAATATATTTAATGAAAAGCCTTGTATATTTTCTAATCATTTTGCTTTAACTAAGTATCACCCTTAGCCAGTGGACCTATTATTAAACATTTTTATTTTGCGTTGAAGGATTATACTCAAAATTTTGAGTCATTTACTCAACAATTTTCTATGGATTTTTTTAAACATTTTTTGTATCACCAAAGATTGATGGTAAAAACAAGTTGCAAAAATGAACCATTTCTTTGCTCAAAAATCAATTACATTAATGTTGGAACCTAAGAACTAAATTACTGAATTAACAAATTCTATGAGATTTGTTTTTCTCCTGAGAGATCAAACCTGAACTTCTAAAAATTGTAGCTTTTACAATTAAGTCATGTATACAGCTTCACTTGTATTAATTTGGAATTAAGCTATTAATATACATACACACATATGGCCATGTGATTAAGAAGTTTGTTTTGCAACCATGTGGTTTTCCACTGCATGGTACCGTAGGTGTTGTCTGTTACAGCACCAAGCCTAAGAATGCTGTGTGAGAGAATTTGGTAGACAGAAACTACAGGAAACCCATCTTGTGTGTGTGCATGCATGAGTGTGCACGGTGAACTTCCTTCCTGTAGTTTTGTCTATTAAATTCCCCTACCCAGCTGGGTTTATAATAGAAGACACCCCAAGTACCATTGTTGTAAGAGCCAACCCAAAACCACATGGTTGCAAATTGAACTTCTTAACTTACCTTATCTACACAGCCATGCTTGCATGTTTATTGATGGTTCAATCTTACGTTAATCTGACAGGAAATTAAGACTTTTCTGTAGAAAGAGAAACCTTTAGGAACTCAAGTTTGATCTCTTCTGACTGATGTGATGTGTATGTGAGAGAGAGAGAGAGAGAGAGAGAGAGAGAGAGAGAGAGAGAGAGAGAGAGAAGCATGTGGCCTAATGATTAGGGTGTTTGGCACTAGAAAGAGAACATCAATGTAAATTAGTAGTTTATATATCTATTGAGTAAACGTTTCTGAAATTATGAGGTTTTCTTGTTTCTGTTGAAATATTCATTTTTGGAGTGGGGGAGGAAAAATATAATTCAGGTGAGATATGAAGTTCAAAATATCATTTATAATAGTTTTTATAAGAAAACCAATCTTGACAAATAGTTGAGCAGTTGTCATGGAAATTGTTGCCCAAGAAGGAATCTTTTTTTCTTCTTTTTTTTTGAGAGTCAATTAAATCTGCAGTGCCTCTTTATTTTTAGTCTGCACTTATTCAGCAGAATGCAAAAACTACACCTGAGTTTTTAAGACTCCACTAGTTTCTTTCACTCACTTTTTACTGAATAGCAGAAATCTACTTAAAAAGAATTAGTGTTATATCTTTTCAGTGCTATTTTGTTTGTTTTGTTATGTTTTTTTTTCACAAAGGATGAGAATAAGGAAAAGTAATAATCTTATAAAAAAGAAAATACCTACTAAAGAAAACACTCATAGAACATTGGAGGCAACATGTGCCATTCTAATCTCAGATTCTGCTTTGGAAGAATTCAATTAAAGAAAGCAATGTATTGAATAAAAGGTGAGTGGGGTATAATGAATAGCTGTTATCTTTAGAACTTTCAGCTTAAGCAACCCAAATCCAAAGAAACATGGGGTGGAGTTTTCTGGGATGAATGGGCCAGCATAGAAATAAAGAAGAATAAAAATCAATATAAATAAAATGGTAATTTAAGAAAGAAGAAAGTAAAGAACATCAGAGAAAAGTTCTACAGAAATGATGAATTAAAAATGAGTCATTGTTTCGATGCAGCACTATATGTTGGCTAAACTGTCAAAAGCTCACAGATTGGCTAATAATCTTATCTTTCTTGCTTTTTAAGTTATCTTATTTTGATATATATTTCTTTTATTAATTACATGCAGTAGTTATATATTTATATATATATATATATATATATATATATATATATATATATATGCATTTAATGTTGACTGTTTGAAGAGAGTGCTTGATACCATAGTAAAAACTAATGATTATTTTATTTTGATTGAGTTGGTCTCTTGTCTGAAGAACTGGTGCACGCACTGGTGAAACTAAGAGTAGCAAGAGATTAACTTAACCAAAATAATATATGTCATCATCATCATCGTTTAATGTCCACCTTCCATGCTAGCGTGGGTTATATATATATATATATATATGCATACGAGTAAAGATAAATACAAAAAAGGTGGGTTTTTTTGTATGATTGTGTATAGAGGAATATATTATTTTGTTTAAAAGAGTTCCAACACTGTCTGTTTTTTATGTTTTATTTATATTCCTGCAGAACCAATGTGGGGTATAGAATATGGAATATATAATATATAATATAAAATAAAATTAAATTAAAATGGATGGCACCATGAAATAAAGTATTGAATGTAGATGAAATATTGAGTGTTCAATATAAAGGATCAAATATATAAATATAAATATAAATATATAAAGGCGACTCGAGTTTCAGGGCTATTTCCCTTCGTCATGGCCAGTATGACAGACTTTAACAGATCGGCCATGACGAAGGGAAATAGCCCTGAAACTCGAGTCGCCTTTATATATTTATATTTATATTTATATATTTGATCCTTTATATTGAACACTCAATATTTCATCTACATTCAATACTTTATTTCATGGTGCCATCCATTTTTATTTTATTTTATTTTATATTATATATTGTATATTCCATATTCTATACCCCACATTGGTTCTGCAGGAATATAAATAAAACATAAAAAACAGACAGTGTTGGAACTCTTTTAAACAAAATAATATATATATATATATATATACACACACGCGCACACACACACACATATCTTTCTTCTGTCTCTCTGTACACTTCTATTAGCATGTGTATATTTGTTTGTGTTCTTTGTTAGTACATATGTGCTCTTTCATGTGTTAATGTGGTGTATGTGTGTGTGTATACATGCTAAGATACACCATATGTGTACACACAAATATGCAAAATTCTTTAAAGATTGTTCATAGCCATGAAGTGTAGACATACAACAAGACTGCTTTGTAGTTGCTCAGTTTGTTTAATATCTTCAAAATGGGAAACAGTTTTGATTTGTAGAGCTTTAGGAAGTATGCTCACAATAGAAACAACATAGCTTTGTATTGAGCATCGATCTAACAATTCTTTACTGGCTACCTCTGTACTATTGATGCACTAACCATTTATATACAAGTCTGGCAAAAGAAAGCTGACCAGAATACTGAAAAATATTGTATTGGATATGGGTTAGCTTTCAGTCATTTAGCCTATTATAAATGAAATTGGTATTTATTATTTTATTTATTTTGGAATTAAAAAATTTTTTTTTGCTGCTTTCACAGATTGCCATGACTCTGTTGCCATCCAATTCCATTATTATGAATTTGAATTGGGAGCTTTTATTATCTGATTACACAACCATGGATGCCACCCCTATCAATGTGTTGCAGTTACTCTCTTGATAGAGCTTGGTGATCATGACTGTTGATCTAGGATTTCTCTACTCAGCACAAATGTAAGAAGCACCATTGGCTTAGTTGAACTCTTCTGCTACTTCTTCACAATCCACCATGCTGCAGTACCATGACTTTTCTGTATCCCTGTCAGGGTGGCTGAACAGGTGCTATGCCTAGCCAAAGAGCAACTCATAACTATGCAGGAATTTAAACTGATATTTATGGATGGATAAAATCATTCCATTACAATTATCTTTCTTTAATGAAGGAAATGGCAATTTCTGAAACAATAGGGAAGATTTTGTTGTATATTTAATACCTAGATATTTGGAAGTAGCAAAAATGTAATAAAAATTAAGGGGTAAAAATATTTCTCTTGGTGACTGATGTAATATCAAAAGACCTAAAATGATTGTATGTAAGAAGAGGAATCAAATAATTGAGGACCTCTTTAGATAAGAATCTCAATCATTTATTATAATATTGGCCACAGTATGTTGGCTTTGTATTATATTATCAATAATTTTATAGGTGCAGATATGGCTGTGTGGTTAAGAAGCTTACTTTGAAACATGTGGTTTTGGGTTCAGTTAGGTGTCTTCTACTATAGCTCCAGGCTGACGAACACCTTGTGAGGGAATTTGGTGTGGAAGCCTGCCGTGTGTGTGTGTGTTTGTGTTTGTCCCCTGTAACCACTTGACAGCCAGTGTTGGTTCGTTTGCATCGCCATAACTTGGTGGTTTGGTAAAAGAGGCTGATAGAATAGGTACCAGATTTAAAAATAAAGTTCTGGTGTTGATTTGTTTAACTAAACTCTTCAGTATTTTGCACCAGCATGGCCACAGTCCAATGACTAAAACAAGTAAAAGATATTGCGGCAGTATACAATAAATAAATGTGACTGATATATTAATCAGAAGATGGTTTCCATTCCAAAGTAGTTAATAATATCTAGCTTTGTTATCAAGGAACGTAATTACTGAGAATTGTTATTAACTAGATAGCGTGAAGTACAAATTGTTTTATTTAGTTTAATTCAATGACTGTGTTAATGTGTATAGATCATATCTTGTTTAAGTCATTAGACTGTGACCATGCTGGGGTACTGCCTTGAAGAATTTTTAGTCAAATGAATTGGCCTCAGTACTTATTTTTTTCTAAGCCTGGTACTTATTCTATCAGTTCTTTTGCCGAATTGCTAAGTTACAGGGATGTACGAGGTCTGATCAATAAGTATCCAGACTGTTGCCATAGTAATGAAGCTAAAGCATGCAGAGTGAAGCTGCTAAGCACAAATTGACCATGAACTCTGTTGTGCATGCGCACTAAGTTTTAGCATTCTAGCTCACTTCCACTGTTTACGACAGTCCTTGGAAGGAAGGTGTGTAGTGTGTGATCGTCGCATTGACCATGACAGAGCAAGTTGTCATGGTGATACTAACTGCTCAGAGGACTGTGCAAAGTTGTAGAGAGCGTATGGAGAGGAGTGTACGAGAGGTTCAGACATTTCCAAGATGTCCAAAAAAATGTTGATATTGATGAACGTTCTGAGAGACCCGCAACTAGCAGAAGTGAGAAAAACATCACAGATGTGTGTGCAGCTGTGAGGGGAAATCATGGAATCATCATCCATGAGTTTTCAGAGGATGTGAAGATTAGTTATGGTTCAGTTCAGATCATTATCACTGAAGATTTGAGTATGAGACGCATGTCTGCCAAGTTTGTGCCAAAACTGCTTTCAACTGACCAAAAAGATACTTGAGGTTTCAGTTGCACAAGATCTCCTTGATTGTGTTGAGAATGATAAAAACTTTTTGAAAACTTTGCATAGGCCGCTGAACAGGTATCACCAAGCTTTTGGCAAAATTTGATGGAGATTTTCTGCTCAACTTCCTCTGTTGTGGTCAATATGATGATAACACTCTACACACCTTCCTTCTGAGCACTGCTGTAAACAGTGGAAGCGAGTTAGAACATTAAAAATTAGTGTGCATGCACAGCAGAGTTCAAGGTCAATCTGTTTCAAGCAGCTTCACTCTGCATGCTTTAGTTTCATTACTATGGTAACAGTCTGGATACTTATCGATCAGACCATGTAAACACATCAACACCATTTGTCAAATGGTGATGGGGGACAAATACAGACACAGAGACACTCACATGTAAATATACAGGTGTTGGACAAAATAATGGAAACACCTTAAAATTTCAAACACACACACATATGTATATATGCACATGCACACGTGACAGGCTTCTTTCAGTTTCCATCTACCATTTCCACTTACAAAGCTTTGGTCAGCCTCACAAGGATATGGTGACGATATCACTGTCATGCAAGCAGTGTACTTCATTCCCAATCTTGTCTGGAAAACATGCCAAACCATGGGAAAATATTACCTTATTTGGAAACAGGTTAGTGTTGGCTAAAGGAAGGGAATCCAGCTGTAGAAAAATTACCTCAACAAATTCTACCCAACCCATATGAGCATGGTAAAGTAGATGTGGCAGCGACTGCTGCTGCTTCATCATATGCTTATTAATATAGTGTATATAATGTGTTTATGTTTACAAGTATTAATACAAACTACTCTTTGAAAGATGCTAAATTGTGGAGTTCATATCTTGTCTCTCGTTTGGACATTTAATTCTGTATCTCATTTTGCTTTGGTTTTAGTGAATAGTTTCTGGATGCTGTGCTTATGTAATCTGTGGTAGACTAGCATCTTATTCAAAGGAAGATTTATCATTCCTCTGTTTAATGCTACAGAGTCTGAAATTAAGCATAAACTTTATAAACCTCTGATTTTCTGGTCATATTATTATATAATCTCCTCACACCAGCCATTAGTACGGAATTGTCATTAAAAATGATTCTGTTCTATGGGCTTATTACTGAACTTTTATTATTATGGCAGCTTTAAAAACAATGATGAATTTATGATGCAAGGGCAAACTAACATTATCTATTGATCTTGGAAAAAAAAATTCTTTCCCTTGATTAAATTGTACAAATTATGCCATATGTAGTGAGGATGATAGGGAAAACAGTTGACTGTCTTTAAAGTCTTCAGATCTTGGTAGACTGTACTGTTTATATATCCAATGTAATTTTGTTGTTATTAGATAAGAAATTATAGAAACACTGTGCACATATGCATGTATGTGCACTTGGGGGCTTGGAAGTAAGAAGTAATTATGTATGAAGAAATAAGCTTGATGTTAAAGGAAATATGAATGGATTAATGTTGAATAAACAGAAAGATGAAAGATGTATGTTGTTGACATAATTGGTGTGAATTAAACTAAGAAAATATAGCATGTGGTGAGAGACTGCATGATTTTGCAGCAACAACTCCACATCAAAGTAGAATAGAGAAAGATACTTTTATCAGACTTCAAAATGCAAACAGAAACTTTAGAAGAGCAATGATTATTAACTCCACACTAACTGAGAAGATAGTGTAAATTATGCCAGAATTTAGTTTGTGTGTAAGTAGAAGTCTGGCTGAAGTGATACAGATACTGTGTAATTCTGTTAGAAATGTCTATATCAAGGGTATCAACTTAAAATTCCATATCACAGAAAAAAGTGTTAGAATTCAGAGTAAAAAGTTTGACCAAGAATATTTTTGTTAACTTAAAATATATTGGTGGAGGAAAAGATTGCTGTTTGATAATTTTATAAAGAAGAATGAAAATAAAGTTATATTTACTGAGATTAGCATCTGATAATCAAATAAATCTTATGTGGAGGAAAGTAAATTATATGAATATTTCTCCATGTTCAAAGACAAGGCTTTTGATGTTACTATATATTTTAACGTGTAAAATAACCTTTATGATAGTGGATTCATAGGTACAAGTATGTAAAGAGAAATGTATGAAGATAAGTTGGAACTGAAAATGGGAGTGTTGAAGATAGTAATGGTAGCATCTGTAGAATTATTTGTGTTGCAGTAGTAGCTGAGAAAGATTCTACTGAGATAAAAAGGATTCTGTTGTGTTGTGGAGATAAAAAGAAGTGTATTTTTGTAGTGAATTTGTATAAAAGGAAGTGGGACAAGTGAAAATGTCAACCAGTGATGTAAGAGAGTGGATGTATGATTTTCTAGCTTACAGGGTAACCAGATAAAGTTAGCTGTAAAATATTTACTAGGGTCACTGGATCAGATTTCAGGTTTTAGTTTTACTTTATTGATAGCTTTTGGAATTCTTTTACAAATGCTCACTTACATACATGTGTGACCATACACATACACACTTCTGTCTCTCTCTCCTGCTCTCCACCCCCTCTCTCAATTATTCAGAAAAGCTTATACTTTGTGTAGTGTATGTAGTGTTTGCACATGTGCAGTACACTTATATTTACACATGATGTTCATCTCAGCACAAAACTTCAAATTTTGTGTAGTAGTATAGTTGATGAGTTTGATCCTCCCTACCTAATTAGTACTTATTCTATTGACCCAAGAAGGGTAAAAAGCAAAACTACCCATACCAGGATTTGAACTCAGAATGTAAAGGAACACTCTAAATACAACAAATCATTTTATTGACTCCCCTACCAATTCTGCCATATTCTTTTATTCTTCAACTTGTTTCAGTCATTGGACTGTGGCCATACTGGGGCACCACTTTAAAAGGTCAAATAAATCCACCCCAGTACTTTTTTTTTAAAGTTTGGTACTTATTCTATCAGATTCTTTTGCTGTGCTGATGCCACATAAAAAGCACCCAGTCCATGCTGTAAAGTGGTTGGTGTTAGGAAAGGCATCCAGCTGTAGAAACCATGCCACAACAGACAAATGGAGCCTGGTGTAGCTCTCCAGCTTACCAGCTCCTGTCAAACCATCCAAAGCCATGTCAGTATGGAAAATGGACATTAAAAGATGATGAGAAACCACTAAGTTACAGGAACATAAACAAACCAAAACCAGTTGTCAAGCGGTAGTGGGAATAAACAAAATTACATGCACACACACACACACAATGAGCTTCCACATAGTTTCCGTCTACTAAATTTCCTTACAATGCATTGAACTGTCTCAGGCTCTGGTAAAAGACACTTGCCCAAGGTGCTGCTCAGTGGGACTGAACTCAAATTGTTGTGGCTGTAAAGAGACCTTCTTAACCACACAGCCATGCCTAATTTTAATTCCTAACACTGGTACATTGTCATAAATTTTGATCTCAGAATTTGACTGGTATTTAACTTTATTGAATGGACTGTGGAATGGAAAAAGACAAAAGCTGGAATTTGAAATTAGAATCAGACTATAAAAGACTAAGACTAAATACTGTAAGACACTTTGTCTAACATTCCAATGGTTCTGCTTATCCACCACCTTAATCCTTTAGCATCAAAACTACCCAATTTAAGTTCAAATTGGCTGGATCTGGCCTCTTGCATCTACCCTATAATGTCATTCTAAAAATAGGCAATCATATCATCAAAATCTTCAAGTTGCAAGATAGGGCCTGATTAATTCAAAATAACGGGAGTAAATAAGTTTAACATTTGACAGAGTAATCTAAATGCTAAAGGGTTAAATATAACAGTGAAAATAAAATATACTGAAACATCTTAGAATGAAAAAAATTGCCATTAAACAGACTAGAAGGCAATCAAATTTACAAACATGATATACTGTTTAAATTCTTTTATATAAGAAATAATAGACTGGTACCTCAATTTTCAACTTTTTGTCTCTCTACAACATTATTACTGACTCATACATCAAGAGATCTTAATAATCTATTTGATGTATATCAGAGAAGTTATCTTGATAAATCTTTTCAAACATGAAAAATGTTTGGTTATAGTGGATTAAACTTGATAACTTTAAAATTTTCATTATGACTGCTTGTTATCTAACTAGATTAAACTAGATAACTTTGAAAGCATCCTAATTTAAATATGAAATATTCTCATGTTTGTGCCTGTTGGCATGGCTGCATGGTAAAGAGGTGCAATTTGAAACCACGCAGTTCCCGATTTGCACAAGTGTGTTACATTTTAGCCTTGGTCTTACCAGTACCTTGGGAGAGAAATTAAAACCATTTAAACATAATTTATGATATTTTATGTATGATTGAATTATAATGATATGATCTTACCAATTCCTATCTTCTGGAAACACTTTGATAAGTATCAGGCAAAAATACTGGGGTCAGTATAACTGTCAGTGTCAGTTATGACGATGTTTCAGTCGATCAGATTAACTGAAGAGCCTGCTCATGAAATTAATGTGCAAGTGGCTGAGCACTCTACAGACATGCATACCTTTAATGTAGTTCTCATGGAGATTCAGCTTGAAACAGGACACTCTGAGAGTGTAGTAGCTAGAATAAGAATAGCCTGGGCAAAGTTGAGAGAGCTTCTACCTCTGCTGGCAAGCAAGGGCTTCTCGCTCAAGATGAAAGGTAGACTGTATGATGCATGTGTGCGAACTGCCATGCTACACAGCAGTGAAACATGGGCCATGACTGCTGAGGACATGCATAGGCTTGAAAGAAATGAAGCTAGTCTGATCCACTGGATGTGTAATGTCAGTGTGCATGCACAACAAAATGTGAGTGCTCTGAGAGAAAAGTTGGACATAAGAAGCAGGAAATGTGGTGTGCAAGAGAGACAATTATGCTGGTATGGTCATGTGTTACATATAGATGAGGACAGGTGTGTGAGGAAGTGCCACACCCTAACTATGGAAGGAACCTGTGGAAGAGGTAGACCCAAGAGGACATGGGATAAGGTGGTGAAGCATGATCTTTGAACATTGGGCCTCACAGATGCAATGACAGGAGATTGAGACCTTTGGAGATATGCTGTGGTTGAGAAGACTCAGCAACTAAAGTGAGATTGCAGCCATGGCCGATGCCAGTGTTGAATGTCCAGGTGACTGTTGGAGACAGGAAGACCTTCTGACTGAAAAAATTCTATCTTACCCATGCAACTATGGAAAAGTGGATGTTAAATAATAATAATTGATGATGCTGACATCAAGGAAGAGGAGAATGATGATGATATTGCCACCACTACCTTCTTCTTCATCATCATCATTATCCTCATTGCTTTAATATCTGCTTTTCTATGCTAGAATAGGTTAGGCAAAACTTATTGAAACAATTGTTCAATGGCTGAGTACCCCTTGCCTGAATTTGGAAATTGTTGTATTATTATGCATCAGATTGGATTAGAAAATTTTGATCTGTGATAGACTGGCATCCCACCTGAGAGGAGGTTTGTTTAATTTTTACATCATCACATGAACTAGAATTCAGTAGCGGCTTGGTGCATTGTGTTATGTTTGGAATTATTGTATTTCTACTAAAAATATTCTCTACTTATGAATGAAAGCTAGGAGGAATAATGATATTTGTGAAAATGAGCTGAGTATAAATATTCACTCTTCTTTTCAGCATGCACGCACGCATGCAGAGAGAGAGAGAGAGAGAGAATAAATAAAATCATCAATAACAGCAATAACAACAATTTTATCTATTTGATGTACTCACTGCAATAGTAATAAGAATATAATGCTTATAGTACAGAATGTTTACTTTTGATAAGTCAATAAAAATATGTTTGTTTGTGTGCTAATATTTATGCATGTGGCTAGCTTTAACACCAGATGGTGAATTATTATTAGAGTGTAGTACAGTTTGCTTTTACTCAGAAGCATATGTTTTATTAGCAACCTCAAGTTTTGTCAGTTGCAGAATTCTATGTGTGTGTTTCATGGCTTATTCATATTATTAATATTATCCATTTCATCAAAAACCATGCCAAAACAGACACAGAAACATGGGGTAGGCAGGAACCTGCCCAACTTCTGTCAAACTGTCCAACCCATGCCAGCATGGAAGGGAGGATGTTAAACAATAATGATGACCACCACTGACATTATTTTTACATCTGCTTTTTTCTTTCTATGTCATTGGATGAAATAAAATTGTCATGCATAATGACATTTTTATATTTTGCTTGACCCTATCACAGAAATCATAAGCTCCATATTCTTTATAACAACAATCTCTATTACCTTGTAATTATAGAGTTGAGGCATTTTTGTCACATTCTAACTACCAATGCAATAAATTACTTTTGCTACTCCAAAACGAAAGGGTTTGTCTGATATGTACAGCACTGGTCCTGTTTACATGTTCTCATTTTTTAAATGGTAATTAAACTACTTGTACACTATAGACAAATTTGTTGCAGAATATTTTAAAATCAAATTGGAAGAATCTAATCTAATGAATAATTATAAATAATTGTAGAGGTAGGCATGGCTGTAGTGTGACAAAACTTGCTTTGTAACCACATGGTTTTGGTTTCAGTTTCACTGTGCAGCACCTTGGCAAGTGTCTTCTGTCATAGCCTGAAGCTGACCAATGCTTTGTGAGTGAATTTGGTAGAAGGAAACTGTGTAGAAACCTATTTAGTGTGTGTTTGTATGTGTGTTCCTCTCTTCACTGTTTGGCAACTGATGCTGGTTTGCTTACATCCCTTTAACTTACATATTTTGCAAAAGAAACTGATAAAATAAGTACCAGACTTCAAAAATATGTGCTAGGTTTGGTTAGTTCTAAACTCTTCAAGATAGTCTCCCAACATGGCCACAGGCCAATGACTAACGTAAGTAAAAGATAAATTACAATTATAGCCTTATATATTTCTGGAGAAACAGTTATAAGAGTAGTTCTTAACTAAAAGCAAACTACATTGCATTTGTTGATCTGAAAAAAAAAAAAGAAAAAGAAACCCTGTAACAAATTCTCAGAAACTGTATTTTTTTGGTTGCTATATAGCTATGTGAATGTATTGTAGGGGAATTTAGGCAATGCGCAAGGGGACACAAACAATATTAGGATTGACAGTAATCAGTGGGAAATTTAGTGTACCGGTGAAAGTGCTTTGGGACTTTGTCTTAAGTCTCTGGATTTACATATTCAGCAATTATTGTCTATAAGACACTTAATGCACTGATGACTAGGCTACCATTGCAGACTTTATCCAAAAATATCAAAAAAGACCAAAACATGGAAACAGTCTAGAGCAAAAATGTCTTAAGATAGATGTGGTCAAGTCTAAAGTTTGAGCTAGCAGGAGAGAACAGAATGACTTAGTGTTACATTCTTGTAAAACCAGATAGTTTTGCATCAGAGTTAGTCTCAGATGAATTTGCATCAAAAGAGTTTATGCAATAGAGTGCAAGGACTAGTTGACTTCAAAAGTAGCTATGAATTATTATTATTACTTTTTTTTTTTATTACAAGATTTCTGTTGGAATATATATAGCCAGTGTTTCAATTAATTTAGAATGTAACAGAAAGTTTTGTTAAATTACCTTGTTATTAAAATGGCGTTTGGGACATAAATTAACAGGAAATTTTGAGAGCTTTTAATTTAGATCACTTTAAAACAGAGAGTTTGTATCATAGAAATAAAGATGGTTTTGAACAGGTTGGTATCAAAAGGATTAAAAAACATGACTTTAGCTCTCTCTGTGTATGTGTATTTGCATGAGTGTACACACACACACACATATCACATTACTCTCTTTTTTACTCTTTTACTTGTTTCAGTCATTTGACTGTGGCCATGCTGGAGCACCGCCTTTAGTCGGGCAAGTTGACCCCAGGACTTATTCTTTGTAAGCCTAGTACTTATTCTATCGGTCTTTTGCTGAACTGCTAAGTTACGGGGATGTAAACACACCAGCATCGGTTGTCAAGCAATGTTGCGGGGGACAAACACAGACACACATGCTAGCATGGAAGGCGGACGTTAAATGATGATGATGATGATGATATATTCTTTTATTCTTTTATTTGTTTCAGTCATTTAACTGTAGCCATGCTGGAGCACTACCTTAAGTCGAGCAAATTGACCCTAGGACTTATTCTTTGTAAGCCTAGTACTTATTCTATCGGTCTCTTTTGCCAGATCGCTAAGTTACGGAGATATAAACACACCAACATCGGTTGTCAAGAGATGATGGGGTACAAACACAGATACGCAAACATATATAATATATATACACACACACACACACACACACACACACACACACGTACATACAATGGGCTTCTTTCAGTTCCCATCTACTTAATCCACTCACAAGGCTTTGGTTGGTCTGAGACTATAGTAGAAGCCACTTGCCACACAGTGAAACTGAATCCGGAACCTTGTGGTTGGTGAGCAAGCTACTTACCACACAGTTACTCCTGCACCTATGTGTATATATATATATATATATATATATATATATATATATATATATATATATATATATATATATATATATATATATATATATATATATATACATTTAAATCTTGTGTGCATACTTGCATGTATACATGTATGATTAACTCATTAGTTCCACAAAGTTCAATACTTGGCTAGCTTCTAGCCTGTTTTCTTAGATACTTCATGCTATTTGAACCAAAAAAAATCAACAGACAAGAATGATCTTTTTGCAGTCAGCTTGAACTAATACTTTGTTGAGATGAATGCCTTGACTGATGGCTGGAAAGTGATATTTCAATATTTGAGCCAATGAAGTTCAAAGCAATACTTTTATCAAGAAAAGGATATCCACTGTACCTTGATTGCATCTTGGGAATTTTCATCTGTCTATGAATAATGAACAGTGAGTATCAACATAGACAGCAAGCTGATGTGAGTATAATTTCTCCACCATCTCAAACAGAACTAAACAATTTTGCTGTTCTTTGTAGAATAACAAATGAAAAGTATATAGCAAGAATAACCACTGTCTACAAAGATCAAGTTTAAAGTCACATAAATTATGCTTGCCCATTTTGGATGAATGCTTCTTTACATAGTATCCTTAGCTAATTCAGCTTAAACCACAAGAAAATATTCAGGATCAGTGCTTTTGATAAAGTTATTGCTGCCAAAACAAGCTCACTATTGACATGTTATATCATGGGAGATAGGGTTCATGGAATAACCGTACTCTATAAATTTATACATAAGCTACAGCCTTGCTGTGAAAGATGTCATTGTGGATCTTCCGTCAAACATACAGTGGATACAAGCCTTCTGCTCTCAACCTTGTGCATAGGAAAACAGATCCTAAAAGTTAAAATTGTAATCATCTCAACAAGTAATATGTAAATGTCCTTGCTGTTAGAAAAATGCTGTGAATCACAGATTAACCATTTCTTTTCTTTATTTCTTTTTTTTTTTAGCAGCAAAATGTTCAGTTTGACTGTTATTTATGAATGTATGTTTGTGCAAAACTGTATATGCATATGATACTTCCTGACTTGCTTTATATTCTACATACTCCTAATGAAATAATCATTACTTGTTGGATTTACTGAATTTCAACTACATAGGACTATATACTACGCCCATCAGTATTAGTCTCCTGTGTGGTTTGTAGTCTGGTCCACTAAAGGAGTTTTTTTTATGATTACCACCAGATTAGATCAATCCATATATTGTACATTAAATTTATATGCATATGTATGTATCTTTACACACACACACACACACACACACACACAGTGTAATGTGTGTGTGTGTGTGCATATGTATGTACCTGTATGTATATATATATATATATATATATATATATAACACATGTTTGGCACAGATGTAGTTATTTATGTTTGAGATGCTTACTTCCCAACCATGTCCAGTCCCATCATGTGGCACCTTGAGCAAGTACTTCTATAGCCGTGGGCCCACCAGATCCTTGTCAATGCATTTGGTTCAAGAAAACTGAAAAACACCTGCAGTATCTATCTATCTATCTATTTATCTATACACGCATGTGTGTGCATGAGCACACTCATGTTTTGACATCACAAGATAGTTGTAAACAAGCATTACCATTATATAAGCGACATTGTTCATTTCCAGTCTTCCATAAAACACATGTCTAGCTATAGGAAATATTACTGTGCTTGGAAACAAGTGAAGGATGGTGGCAAGAAGGGCATCTGGCTGTAGAAAATCTGCAAACATGGAAAAGTGTATGTTAAACCAATGATAATAATAATTATTTACATGCATATGCATTTCTGTCCATACATATATGGACAGAAATATGTACGTTTGGTGTGTGTATATTTGCATATACACATGCATGCACGCGCGCACACACACACACACACACACACACACACAAATGTGTGCATATGAATATTTTTTAATGAACTGTAGAGGTAAATATAAATGACACTTGAAAAGAAAATGAGAATCCCAGTTGGAAATCAAGATTATGTCTCATAGTTGATCACTTTAGTGCTTTTTTCTTTTTGTTTTTCCTTTATCTGTTTTCTCTCCTCATTCCTTTCTGTAGAGGAGCATAGGCTCAAAATGTTGAGGACTCAGAGCATTAAACTGATACACTTTGTCGTTCCCTCACCTTCATCTGTCTCTGTCTTTTGTTTTTTTGTTTCTTGTACAACTTTGAACACACACACACATCCAATATATTTATAAGCACTCTCAATGCAGATATGCCATCTGGATTTACATTATTTGAGAAATTATATTTTTATAACACCAGTCAAACAATTACATTATTGAATATATTTATTTTCATCATCCAATAAGCTTTGATAAATTAAAACAGCTTTCTGTGTGTCCAACTGGATAGAAACAAGTCTTATAAGTTTGAATGTATTGGAAGAATTTAAGGATCATAAATGAAGTTATGTAAAATACATGAAACATATATGTTATTTATTTCTTTATTTTTCAGATATTTTATTTCTGTTATTTTATTGATATAATTTTGGTGTACATACATACACGCACACACATATGTTTATGTATATCAAACACACTATCACACATGTGTGTTTATGTATGAACTTATATATACATATGTTTCTTATGTGTTTATATTATCTGAGTTACTTTCAACATATATCTGCATTCTGTTATCTCTGAAGTATCTAATATAGTCATTGACAAGAGTGGTAGACATATAAGCCCCCACAAATATGTTTATTCTATCTTTTATCTCTTCTAAGACTCTTGTTTTGTTATTTTAGTTGCATCATACTTATCACATTCACCACTGGACACCTGCATAAACTGGACTTCAAAGAGTATCTGTACATCTGAGATGTTGAAACATAGTGTAACGCATATATATGCATACATGTATGTATGTATTTGTGTTTATATATATATATATGTATATATATATATATAGGTTGTCATCGACTTACTACCGATCTCACTTATGACCGATCGACTTTACAATGATTGGCATGCCAGCTCCTGGTAGCAATAATAAATAGTCCAGTTGAAATCTAATGGGTTCAATTTCTTAGAAATTAACCTGTCTACAGATGATGTCAGCTAACCAATGATTTCCCTAGGTTTAGTTGTTGTTCACCATTGTGGTTACCCCAAGTGTTGGATGAATATCATGTCGCGGAGACATCGAAGCAACCTCGCAATTCTTTATAAGGAACTGTTTGAAACTCCAAAATTTTTTACTAATGCCAGTATAATAGTATAATCCTTTCTATTATAGGCACAAGGCCTGAAATTTGGGGAAGGGGAAAGGGAATAATTGATTACACCAACCCCAGTGTTTTACTGATACTTAATTTATCGACCCTGAAAGGATGAAAGGCAAAATCGACCTCAGTATAATAGTATAATACAGACTGCTGTGTATAACTTTTATGTGAGAATGTACCTTAAGAATGTAAAAATATAAAACAAAGCTATGTAAGCCTTAGGCCAACTTACAACCAAATTGACTTACGACCAGTCAGTTGGAACCAGTTGTGGTCATAAGTTGATGACAACCTGTATATATATATATATATATATATATATATATATATATGTGTGTGTGTGTGTGTGTGTAAAAATATGTGACACTTATTCGGTAGCCATGATAAAACTCTGAGTTTCGGATGTTGGGGTAGGAACCCACACCAACATCTCTTCAGTTATCTGGTCATTGAAAGGGATTTTTTACATATATCTGTCATTTAAATGTGAAAATGTAGAAATGAATTGTTTAGAATGTTGGTTAATGAACAGGATGGCAGCAGAAACAGGACAAAAAGTAAGGTAAACAGTTGGATTGGAAGGCAATCTATATGAACCTATGTGTTAAATTGATGTGAATTAGGATAAGCACAATGCACTCTCCCATAGTACATACCTCATGTTGACACCTATACACCAGATTGAACGCTGTTTTATCTCCAAAGTGAATATTGCAAGTGATATTTAAACAATTAACAGTTCTTTGGCTTTTGCACTTGACGACTGTTGCTTTAAGTATTTTATTTCAATTTTCACTGATGTAGTGGTAAGAACAACTGGATACGTAACAGTAGTTTTGAATAAAAATATAGAAGTTTTAATCATCCGATGGACAGGTCATAAGGATTACAAAAGTACCAATTCTCACTTTGAAACTGACAATTTTGAAAATCTTTTTAGATTACAGAATGCTCCGCTCTCTCATGTATCCATGTTTAAAATTTCAGCGCGATTGGATGAACAATACTCAAGTTATAAGTGCACAAAAAACAGACAGAACGGGATTTATATATTATATATATATATATTATCATCATCATCATCATCATCATCGTCATCATCAAGGCAGGGTTGGGGTTAGATATGACTTATTGGAGGAGGATTTTCTGCTACTGAATGCTCTTCCTGTCACGAGCCCTTATTTTTCAAATAAGAGTTGCTGACTGGTTCTCACATGCTGAAACTGGCAAGGCTGCTGAACTATTGCACTTGTGTTTAATGGTGAATGAAAATAGCATCACTGTCCTTACTAAACAGCATTAATGAAGACACATAGAATCAACTAGCAAACACAGACATACATGTGTGTATACATACATACATATATATATATATATATATATATATATATATATATATATATATTAAACATGCCAATTGATGTGTGTGTGTGTGTACTGTATTAATAACGATCAGTCCAACAAATATTTTTCGTCTGAAGACATGTCAGAGACTAAAAAGCAGCTAATTTTTTTCTTACTAATTATTTCTCGACATATCTTTGAACGAAATAAAATACTATTGCTGGACTCATTGTTTGTAATAAAGCATATATTGACACTCAAACTTTATTCTAAGTAGTCTAACCCATATTCCTGTAAACAGCCAATCCCAGGACGTGGACACACAATTGCACTTCTCTAGCATTGATTTCTCTTAAATTATTTCCATTCCCAATTCATTTACATTGCTCAACCTATCCCAGTCTCTTCTGCAGGATAGTTCTTTGATCCGTTCTAGAAACAATTTTTAACTTCACACAGCTGTCCACAATATTTTGCTTTCAGCTGTTATCAAAATTACAAACTTCATTTGATTAATAAAATACTTCTGTTGTTTAAACTGTGAATTTCATTCTTATTTTTTTCAACATTTTACAACTTGACAATTCTCTTTAGATTGTAAAATGCACAGATAGACACCTCAGTGGCCTTGCTACGTGTTAGAAATACAACATAATCAACAATTTTATGCTTAGCATTTTCTGAAACAAAATCATAGGACAAACACCAGCTGACAGACAAAACTTAACCGAGAGAGACTACTCCATCATCATCATCATCATATGTCTGTTTTCCATGCTGGCATGCCTTAGATGGTTCAACAGGAGCTGGGAGCCAGAGGATTCTACCAAATTCCAATATCTACTTTGGCATGGTTTCTGTGGCTGGATGCCCTTTGTAATGCCAACTGCTTTACAAAGTGTACTGGATGTTTTTTACATGGCACCACACCAGTGAGGTTACTAATTAACTTGCAAGATAAGACACCCTCAACTGAGGGTGGTGTAGTATTGAGGGAGGTGGCTTTATGCTAGGATATGAGAGCTTAAAATACGATAGAATTACAGGAATAGATGTCTT
This sequence comes from Octopus bimaculoides, assembly GCF_046866305.1. NCBI lineage: Eukaryota > Metazoa > Mollusca > Cephalopoda > Octopoda > Octopodidae > Octopus > Octopus bimaculoides. The sequence continues at coordinate 54,883,978 of NC_142928.1, forward strand.
GCTGTATGGGAAGGACTATCAGTTATATCTACATTATTACAACAGTTTCATTTATGTAGGGCTGCCAAGCCTAGAAATGCAGTCAATAATATTCACACTTGTTACTAAAAGCATACTATATAGTCAGTGTGCATCTAGATTAAGACCCGTAGAGGCCTAAAGTACTTAGATTTTGGTGCCCCCATATGTAATTCAAAACATAAACAATAATAAACCATGAAATAAATTTTTTCAATCATATAAACCACTTTAAATATAATTTTAGCAAGTTTAGTGATTGCTTTTGTGCCATAAGCCATTTACCATTTTTGTGGAGCCCCCTTCTCTCGATGCTTTAATCATGTACTTATTTTGCTTAATAGTTAATCCAGCACTGCCTGTATGGGAGAAACAAACCCAATGTACTCTGTATGGTTTATGGGAAATGTGAAAAGAAATTACCCTGAAGAATTCCAAGAAACTTCTGCACAAAATGATAATGGTTCTAAATGTAAAATATGTATAAAATTGGATAGTCATTTCATATTACTGTCCATGTTACTCTTCTTCAGTGTTAAATATGGTGGTGATTGCCATATAAAGATATGCACATGTGTATATAAGAAGGGGCAGATGTATGTATTTGTACATAAATATTTGTCTGAGTGTCATTGCATATAAGAGTATATTGATTTATATATGTATATAAGTGTGTGTATGTTTGAGTAAACAATGATACATATAGTATAAATAGATATATAGATCTATCTATTTGTGTGTGTGTGTGTGATGGTGTATATTTTAATTATAAATGCATTTGTGATGTTGATAATAAGAAAAATCAATGTAAGGAATTTAGCAGAGTTTATCTATGGAGGTGTACACTATAAATATTATTGATGTGTGGAAGTTATGAACCATTTATCATTTTTCATTTTATTTATTTATTGATCAAGATGTGATATGAGATAAATAAACTTAAATAGGTCGTGAGAACCTATTTTTAAGGGGTCAAATAAGATAGAAGTTGAATGTTATTTGTTGAATCTGTATTTCTTAAGTTTTATTTGTTCAAAATTTCCAAATTTAGACCCTGAATACAAAATATTTTTGAAAATGTGTCAATAAGTTGATTTGAATATCCAAAAGATTTATGAGGTTTTTTTTTACTTTCCTTTTTAAAGATATCAGTGCAGGCATAGCTGTATGGTTAAGAAGCTCAGTTTACAACCACATATAGATGTGGTTTGGGGTTCAGTCCCAGTGTGTGGTACCTCAAGCATCTTCTACTATAACCCCAGGTTGGCAATGCCTTGTGACTGAATTTGATCAACAGAAATTGTATAGAAGTTAATTGTATGTATATATATATATATATATGGGAGAATTTACGAAAAAAGCAACAAACGAAGACAGGTGGTGTAAACAACAAATGGATGTATTAGTTTAATGCTCGGGAACAGAGAAAGTCTTTGACGTTTCGAGCTACGCTCTTCAACTGAAAGGAACACAGAAAGAAATAAGGAGAGAAACAAGGAGAAAAAATATATATAAATGTAGTGGTCAGCGATCTATCATGGTGAATGCCGGACAGAAGGTTCACACAGGAGAGCTAAGAAAAAGGGGAGATAACAAAGGGGAAAGAAGTGGTGAACCCAAAGACGAGAAGCTGTGTATGTGTGAGAGAATGCTGGTGATCTTAACCTATGTAGGTGTGAAAAAGTGGGGAAGGGAGTTGGTCAGTGCAAGTGTGTGTGTGGTGGTGTGTTGTGAAGTGATGTGTTGTGTGATATGGTGTAGCGTGGTGTGATGTGAGTGTTGGGAGTTGGGAGGTAGCGAAGGCGGGGGAGGGAACCTGTGGTAGAAGTAGGCCCAGGAAGACATGGGACAAAGTGGTGAAGCATGATCTTCAAACTTTGAGCCTCACAGAGGCAATGACTAGTGACCAAGACCTTTAGCAATATGCCGTGCTTGAAAAGACCCATCAAGCCAAGTGAAATTGTAGTCATGGCTGATGCTGGTGTCACATTACTGGCACCTGTACTGGTGGCACATAAAGAGCACCTTTCTAGCATTGGGTAAAGTGGCTTAGTTCCTTTTGAGTGCTGGGCTTCAGAGAGGCAAAGTGGCTGAGTTCCTTTCAAGTGTTAAGCATCACGGAGGCAATGACCAAGACCTTCGGCATTATGTCATGCTGAGCAAAATTGCAGTTGTAGCAGATACTGGTGTCTCGCAAATGGCACCTGTGCCAGTGGCATGTAAAAGAGTGGTTGGTGTTAGGGAGGGCATCCATCCATAGAAAACCATGCCAAGTCAGACTGGAGTCTGGTGCAGCCTTCCAGCTTACCAACTCTGGTCAAACCATCCAAACCATGCCAGCATGGACAACGGACAATAAATGATGATGATGATGATAATATGTATGTGTTTGTGTCTTTGTGTTGGTCTCTATCACCACTTGACAACTAGTGTTTGTTTACAGCCCTGTAACCTTGTGGTTTGGCAAAAGAAACCAATAGAATAAGTGCCAGACCTTAAAATAATGAATGCCATGACTAAACCCTTTATGGTGGTGCTCTAACATGGCTGCAGTCCAATGACTGAAATAAAAGGTAAAAACTTAGACCCCCAAATTCAAAATTTTCATTTTCTTTTAACAAGAAAACCCATTCTTATGAAATGTTTTGTCTCATCATAGGGAATATAAAATAATAAATATACACATTGGTCTATACAAGTGTGTGAGAGAGAGAGAGAGAGTTTGAAATTGTTCAAAATGCTGACAGAAGTTTGCTGTCATTGTTCCAAGAAGAAAGAGCCTTAAAAATGTTACTGAGATGTTGAATGAGAAGAATGTATGGAAGAGTGTAGGACTACCCAAAGCAGACATACTCTAGTTACTTGCATTGTGAATCAAGATAAAATAACTTCAATTAAAATACTCTACCCTTAGGCCTTATCACGTCCTTTGTTCAACTTGCAGATCTGTTTGTCTCCATGTCCTTATAAAAGAAAAATCTTTCCAATTATTAAATCTTTTAATATCAACACACCTGTGGCTGCTCATATTCATGCATTCATATTTATTATATCAATCAAAATCTCATAAAATGAACGCTAAGGTAGAACTTCAGTTGGCAAACCAGTGTAATATATGAAATTATAAATTACAGATATTTTACAAAAAACCCACTCAAAAAACTAGATTGAAAATGTAACACAAAGGCAATCTACTTATGAGAAATATATTTTAGAAAAAAATGATTTATGAATTACTCAGAAATGTATTATAGGTACACAATTGATTTTCTGGCAACTTTAATCCAGATAAGTTTTGATGAGGGACTTGAAATTCCTGTGGCCACCAGTCTAGTTCACTGTGCTACCACTAGTGACATTGAGTGTACTATGTGTTTATATGCATTATTTACACTGCACTTGTTAGTGGCAATAGCAAAATTTCGAGAAATCTTCTGCTTATTTAGCTTAAAGTTACTCTTAACTATGGCTACTCCAGGTAAGAGAACTGAGAGCATCAGTAATAGTGTCAAATGTGAATACCAATCTATATTGATCCAAAAGTAGAACGCTTGAAAAAAAAAGTGGGGGACCCTGGTGTTGTGGTATGTAAGCTGTGTGATATCTATGGCATTAGCTCATCTATTGTTTATAATGTAAAGAAGCAAAGGAACAAAATTTTAAAGCTTTATATGACTAGAGATGGTCCAGCAAAATTGTTGATCTGTCAAGGCTTTGGAACTAAGGATCCCAGAAAGTCAATGATGTACCTATATATATAATAAATAAATGAGTAAATAAATAACTAAGAAAGAAAAGTAGTTAGTAGGAAATAAGACTGGTTAGAAAAATGGTAAAAAAAATTTGAAAGAGTAGGATGTAGTAAAGTTGTTAGTAAATTAATATTTATTTGAATATTGCGTAAATTATGTTTTGGAGCAGGATTGCTGCACGAGAACTAGAGAGCCGGTTCTTTTAATAAGAGAGTAAGTACAATATTAGGTTGGCAAAAAGAGTAAGACAGAGAAATATGAAAAAAAAAATGGATAAACATAATTTTTTCTTTATGAATGTTATATCTTCTAGTTGATATCAGGATTTTTGTAGGTTTTAATAGCTATATAGCAGATTTCATCTACAGATTACTTTAGTAGCCTGATTATTAATGTTAGTATTGACTGCAAATATATTATCTTGTTGGAAGAAAATAACTCTGGCTGCCATATTTTTAAAGTTTGGTATAATAGTCTTTGGTCATTTTATTGTTGTTCACAGTACTTTTGAATGATATATATTTGGTTATTAGATAGGTGTTTGTAATACACACACATAGTGGGGAACTGAGGAGACAGAAATTAATGTGAAAGATTTGGGGTTTGGGGAAACAGTTTTTCAGCATTTAACTATGAAATATGAACTTTTCTTTGGCCAAATTCCATTTCTATATCAGCTAAAAATGGTGTTACTAAATCTAGCTGTTTCTCAGCATTGTAAATATTTCTAGTATAGATCTTTAGATCATCTATAAAGCCAAAATAACCAGCAACACAGACAGACTGTCTCCTTGCAACATTTCCTTTGAAGTATTTATAACATCAGAGACAATTGTTCTGCTTTCAGTTATGAGCCATGAGGATTGTTGGTCAATGTCAGCTACTTAGGCAACAGGTTCTTTATCCAAGTGAACATACCACTGAACACCTTTCTGTTATCAAGCTCCACTGTCATAAGATTTCTGCTATATTTTCTTATTTCATCAAAAGATTTATACTGTATTTTCTTATTTCAAGCAGCACAGTTTTATTTATTAAGTTGTATGTATAGATATATGTGTGCACGTGCATGCACCCCCCCCCACACACACACACACAATGCATACATATTTCTTTGAGATTTATTCAAGTTTGCAAAATTCAAGCTGGTTAGCAACAATGACAGTTTTTTGGGAGTTTTTATAATTATAATTAAGACAGTTTCAGAGATTTGTGAATATGTGAGTTGATGTGTGCATATAAGTAAGTGTGGATATCCTTACATACATGTTGTGATGTACATGTCTCTTTAGTACATATGCATACGTATGTTTACTCTATGTATGTGTGTGCATGTGCTATATACATAAAGAATAATTACACATATATTGGTTTCAAATTTTGGCACAAGGCCAGCAAGTTTAGAGGAAGAGGGTCAGTCAATTACACCAACTTGTACTTATTTTATCGACCTGAAAAAGATGAAAAGCAAAAATTGAACCCATAATGTTAAGACAGACAAAATGCTGTTAAGCATTGCACCTGGTGCACTAATGATTTGGCCAGCTTGCTGCCTTAACACATATATATTGGTTTTAAATTTTGGCTAAACTACATTTTTATGTCCTATGAGAATACTATAACAAGTTCTGTCTCTTGATGTGAATATTACATAAATACAGCTTCAGATCGGTGACATTAATTTTCTTTTCATTTGCAAACCTTAACAGAGTTGACCAGAGGTTCATTACCAGGATGAACAGCAGTGCAGACTAGCATTTACTTTTGAATGTTCTTGTTTGTGACTATAGTTTTTGCTTCAGTTCTTAGTGACAATTGTGTGAACCATGTTGATAGTCTTTTAGTGACATTGATTATAGCAAATGAAATTTTGACAAGAAATAGTGATTTTGGTGTCCATGATGAGGGACAGACTTAAACTCCTTCTAATATTTTAGTCATACTGTCAGACGATTTCAGAGATGCTGCTTTACTTAAGGACAGCTTTGTTGATGAGGAGGCGTTTGACACAATGCCAGACTAGTTGCTTTCCTACTCTCTGATTATCAGTCACCACATTGTTTTGTAGTGTACAGATGATATTTAAGCATGTTATCACCTGTAGTTTTTCCTATGTGTATTTCCTGTTTTTTAAGTATGAACTTTGTGCAACTGCTACATTATGTTCAGCATCCATTTTTTTCTTTTTAGAACTGGTTGATGATAGCTTTCCTGCAGAACTTGAGATTCCTATCCCTATATTTAACTGCCAGGCCTTTCTTAGGTGATTTTCCATTGGATAGTTTTGCAACAACTATCAGCAAAGTTTCACTGATAATATTATGTTTTAGGAGAGTCATTTACACAGTACTCCCTTCATGGTTTGTTCAAACCATACTGCATTGCAATTCTGGTACTTATTCATGTTCCATATCACCTCTAAGTATGACTCCAGATCATTTAAAGGAAGAGCTATGTACTATGACCATCTATGTGGTAATATACAGTTTGTGAGCTTAATACGAACTTCTGTTTGATAATCCTATATTTTTGTTATTTGCTACAATAACAAAGCTTTTGACTTATTGTTTGTAGTTCACATTTAAGGGCAACAAGTTTACTTTGTCAGTCTCTGTAAATTTGGGATAATCTACCATAAAGTCATTGTTAGTGCTTTGTGAATTCGTTATTCACTTTGCATACAAGGGTAGTATCCAATTATCCAGTGATTTTGTGTATTCTGCCATTGTTTTCTTTTTGATAGAGCTAATCTGTTTTGGTTGTGTACTGTTATTTCTATTGATTTCTATTAGCCCCATCTGTGACAACAAAACAATATGATGTTTGTGATGTTGATACAACAAAACAATATGATATTCAGTGTCCCAAAATTTCAGTTTATGGTAGATTTTATCAAGCATCCTGATCAATGACAGATAAATCATGTCAGTAGATTTTTTGTTTACTCTTGTCATAACCACTTTCAATTGTTCGTGTAAAAAGTGAAATTCTCTTTAAATTTTGCTGTAAGTTTTTTTAATTTTTTTCATTATACATCATTTTGTATTCTTTACTCATTTATATTTGCCTGTAATCAATTACCACATGTCCATGTAATAGCATCAGTCATTTTTCTGTGTTGGTGTTATCATTTTCATTTCGGTTGTGGTTCATGTTCTTAGTAATTTTCATGGGACCAGAATCTATTGGGCTTGTGATTCAGTTGTGAATTCTTGATTTTGCTAGGTAGAGACTTATTTTCCACAATGAATATAGCTTGCTATATGAATATACCTGCTTCATGCTGAAATTGAAGTAGTTAAGATATTTTACATCCAAGTAGTGCTTCATCCCGTGCATGTGACTGATTAGAGGATTTCCCTTGCTTTTTTTTCGTACAGATTTTGATTAAATTCAAAAGTCCACTGAAATTTCTCTTGATAGTTCCACAGTCTGTGAGAGCTAACTCTGTTTTTTTTTTTGTCTTGCTGGGGCATATGTTGTTATCCATGTATTACTTAGCAGTTTAATTAGATAACTTGATTGTTATTATGATCTTCTTTAAACTTTTTTTTTTTTTTTGCATTAATGGCAAAAGTTGAAGGGATAGTGTTTATTTCTCGAAAAGGTAACTAGTTCCATGCCAACATGTCTGACATCAATGCTTTTATGATAGAATTATATAAAGAATTTGTTAGATTTAGAGTAATATCAAAGAAGTGGTAAGATTTTGTATTTATAGTAATTAGCAGTACAACATTTTTGAAAAAGATGTTGAGTTCTTGGAGATATATTCCACACTCACATTATCTTATATGATCATTCACAGAGTGGTAGAGTACAATGTCTAAAAGGAACAATGCTTTATAGGAAATACAACATCTGATACTGTACCTTTCTCTAGAGGGACAGAAGAAATGTTTGTAAACCAGAAAACTTGGGTGGCTATAAGTCAGGAATAACTTGCAAATGGGTTTCATATTGCCAGCAGGATATTTTTCCACAAGAAACATCAAATGGCTTTTTTGGAAGCTTTAAAGCCTGGAACTGATTTTTGCTTGTCCTAGTAGACATACACTTCTAGTAAATTCCAGTTGCACCAACATTGTACACTTGTTCTATGTGTTTAGTTTCCTTCAGCATTAATTTTCTCCAGCTTCTCAGGATAATTAGTAGCAGCTTTTGTATCAATACTGGTTGCTTCACTAGTCATTTTTATGTTTTGAAAATTAAGTTACCACTTAGACCTTTCAAACAAAGCTTTACTTGGAAAGAATTTTTTTCTCATCAGTTGTTCCTTCTATTTTCTGAAAGTCATCATACAAACTTTTAGCTTTTACTTAAATAACTACCACATTTATCAATACATTACATTCAGTCTGATCAGTGATAGACATATTAAGCTGTTTCATATTAAGTATCAATTGAAATTTATGAAAAAGCAATGTCTTGGCATTCAATGGAGTAGTTGCTTGAGCACAACCTAATTTTATCTCTATTATCATGTATAACCTCTGCAGACATTGCAAACATTAATACTTTTGTAGTATGGCTGAGTATTTCTCTCACTTGAAAACTTTTAAAACATCAAACATTTGATGTAACCACTTTATGAATACTTTTCATGTTACTGCCTTCACTTCCGTTTGATAGTTGATTTCCAGTCATCTTGAATACTGTTGGATTTAATTTTGTATTATTAATTAAATCCAACTGTAGTGGTGACAAACAAGAAATCCATATCAAATAGTACAGCAGTGTTGTTTTGTATTGGCAAAAAGTAATCGTCTTATATAGGATACAAAAAGAGGATGGAATGCATAGGTGCTAGTGAGGTTTGAAAAAAGTATACTTAGGAATTTTAGTTGTTAAAAGTGTTAAAATCTATCCAAATGTCCATAGGGAGTTAAAATTATAGGCCCTATCACAAAATTGATGGTCATAGTTTAAAACTTCCATAAGTACTGAATTCCATAATTCAAGTTTCTGTTATACAGGAGATGCATATATTTCCTGTACCATTATTGCAGCTTCTCCAGTCACTGGGTATTACACCTCCCTGTATTACCTGAGTAACTATATAAGTGACTAGCATGTGTCCTACTTCTCCAATTATTTTTAGCATTTTAGTATGTATCCCTGATATGGCTACTGCTTTCCCTAACTTAATATCTTTTAATCATGCTTTGGACCATATAGCTGCCAACTTGAATAGCTGGCTCTTCCCTTGAATTTAGTTTTTGGTCCTGTGTGTTCTCCAGATTTAGCAACCACTTCCAAAAAATGACTGAACACTAAAGAATAGAAAGTAGCAGGTAAAGTTGTCTGTGTGTGTGTGTTGGTAAGCTGATGAGTGAGTAGTGGTTAAGCAGAAGTGAAAAGTGGGGTGGTGTAGAGAGTGAATGGATGATTTAAAGCTGTTAACCTAATCGAGGCGTGCTGAAGTCTACAAGAATGCATGTATAAGTTAGTCAGTGAGTGTTCATGTGTGTGTGCATGCATGCATGCATGTGTGTCTGCCTCACCGTAGTCGTCTGATCCATACTAGTGTGGAAAAGTAGATCTTAAAATGATGATGATGTATATAGAGTTCCATTTCTTTCTGCTCTGCACATGTTAATGGATTACTATATTTGACAAAAACATTCTAATGATCAAGCTACTTTTTCACTGGCTTGTATTTCAAATCCTTATTTCATTATATTTTGAAGCAGAACACTTAACTCCTCAATACTTCAGTAGACTAATGCTGTACATTTCATTAATACCTGAGTTAAGCACTGGTTCTTTTGAGCCTTTTATTTGTAAAATAATCTACAAAATTTAATCTTTAGTTTTAATTGAAGCCTTGGCTGTATTTTGCATTGTAATTTGTTGTTTGATTCAGATGAATTTCAAAATTTCATGTGTAGTTTATCCTTATAAAAGCACAATAAATTATAAAAATTGATCTGATAGGAACAGCTTCTGAATAGAAATTCATTAACCTATTTTAAAACTTAACCTGTGCTATATCTGTATTAAAATATTCATGTTTGAATTAATATCTCAATCAAAATATTCAAATATTTATAATAATGTAATTTTTGTATCACCAGCATGAAAAAAAGCACCCAGTACACTCTACTGTAAAGTGGTTGGTGTTGTAGAGGGCATCCAGCCATAGAAACCTTGTCAAAGCTGATATTGAGTATGATGCAGCCTTGTTGCTCACTGAATTCTGTCAAACTGTTCAACCCATGCCAGCATGGAAAATGGGCATTAAATGATGATGATGATGATTTGTATATAAAACAATGACTGAATATTGGTAGAGGTCTTAAATTTGTTAAAATGAAAATATTGTTGATATGTTTTTATTTCACATAGGATACATACATATAAAGTTCTATCTTCTCTCCAGATGTGATGAAAATCAGAAATTTGTGTATTGTGTGATGATTAAAAGTTAAAAATATTGAAACTGCCAGTTATGTTGCTCTCAGGTATATGACTTTAGTGATATTGTCTTTTAACTACTTCCACATCCCAACTGCAAAAAAAGAAAATAAATTAGCTTGAGGTGTGCATCTAGCTATAAAATTCATGCTGTTATCTCATTCAACCAATGCTAGCATTGAGAAAGAGAAAGATAAAACTAGAGTGCATGGTTAAAAAAAAAATCAATTAAAGATTTTGCATGGATTTAACATCATCATCAGCATCATGAAGTTAAATCCATTGCAAAATATTTAAATGATGGTTTTTTTTTTTCTTAATCATTCAGGCTCTATTTTAAAAATAAGTGCAGGTGTGGCTGTGTTGTAAGAAGCTTCCTTTCCAAGTACATAATTCCGGGTTCAATATCACTGCGTTTTGGGCCGAACAAATCCTTATGAGTGGAGTTGGTGGATGGAAGATGAAAGAAGCCCGTTTTTGTGTGTGTGTGTGTGTGTGTCTGTCTTTGTCCCACACCACCACTTGATAACCAGTGTTGGTGTGTTTATTTCTGTATAACACAGTAGTTTGGCAAAAGAGATTGATAGAATAAATACTAGGCTTTAAAAAAAAATAGTACTGGAGTCAATTCATTTGACTAAAAATTCTTCAAGGTGGTGCACCAGTATTTTCATAGTCTAATGACTGAAACAGGAAAAAGATAAAATAATATTTGCACCTTTGATTGAATATATGATAGTCTGAAACATATTTCTGTGTTAAAATATATTTCTCATGAAACTTAAGAAATAAATGTGAAGTTAGAACTGCAGAATAATTTTTGGTATTTCACTGGAGTTACTTATGTTTTGCTTCACTAAATGAAAATGTAATTTTTCATACTATTAACATCATTGTTAAAGGTGGAACATTTTAATATCTATGTCTACCTTAGCTTTAATCTCTGATTATCACTAGGTATTTTATCCTTGAATTTGTATGTAGTATCTGACTGGCTTTGAGCCTGAAACCTTTATTTCTAAATTAAGAATTGTAATGCCATAACCTCAAGGCCTCTGACATATCAGTAGTTAATGTTATATTTTTGAGTTACTAAAATTTATCTTTAGTAAAGTAAAACAGAGGGTTATTACCATTAATTTAGGTTCCTAGTTCAAATCCAATCTGGTGATGTATACACATCTAGGAATAAGACACCTGATGACAATTGGAGATCAGACTGATTGAATGTTGTATAGATTTGTATATATTAAAAACTATCTGTGAAGATGAGGTTGCAAGTCTGAAAAACTACAGTCTTATTAATGACTGAAGGCATAACAGTGTGGTGAAGAAGTTCTCTTTGCAATCTCATGGATACAGATTTTATCCTTGTACCTGAGGCAAATGTCTTCTACCACAGCCTCAGGTCAACCAATGTCTATTGAGTGAAATTTTAGTTGACAGAAACTTTTCAGAAGCTCACTATACACATGCACACGCACGCAATCACACACACACTATTTTCTGTGTGTGCATGCATGCATATATGTACATCTATATCATCTTTATCATATTTAGCTATGAAAGGAATAAACATCAGCAGAAAAAGTGATAACTGAAAACAAAAATATTTTTCTGGTATCTATTCCACACAAGCTCCCTATTTTTGTAATTGCCATTATAAATGCAATGAACCAGTAACTGGCTCATTAGAAACCAATGATACTATATTATTTGCAAAATGCTATATAACTTGACTTTTTGACATTAAATTAAAATGTTTTATATTATCAGAAAAACAAACATTACTTTTATTCATATTTGTGGAGATGGTGTATTTTGTTGCAATAATGAAAGACTATATTTGTTATTAAGAATAATTATTATTTCTTGTATATACTTGCTGTGTGTGTAAGTTAAATGAAAATAAATTGTGTGGTCAAGTGATAATGGTTATTGATGACTTCATAAACAAATATCATATGTCTGTTGGTAATGTGGTAATCCTATATGTTAGAAGATTGCAAAGGCATTGGAAGAGGTAGCTAAAGCTGACAGCCAAGAGCAACATTTATCTAAGATATTGATTTAAAGTACATAGCCAGTATAAAGACCAACCATGTGATAGGCAAACATAGGTCAGAAATAACCTTCAAACTCTTTTGAGCTAGTGATAGCTCTTCTTGGTAGCATAGTCTGCTACAAATCACAACCAAATCTTCCTCAAATTGCACGCTGACTGATACATTGGCTAATGTATCCCTTGATATGCAACTCCAGAGAGAATGATAGGATGATCATGACTGGAATGCCTTGAGCAGTCAGGTTGACTGGGGCTAAACAAAAACAGTAATCTTTGAACTCCGGTCACTGTTCTTATTGCTTGTTCATAGCTATCCTCACTTAAATATGCAGAACACAACTCTCAGTTTCCCTGACAACTGAACAGTGTGCCAGTTTCTAAACTTCCCATTTGATACTTTCTTTGTTCAGTTCTTCCTCCATTAGAATCAGCTTATGCTGTAGTTCTATTAGAACTACATCATTGTAGAACTATTTTCTTAATCTCTTCAATAAATATGTATCTATAGACATTCAAGTTAAACTCTGACTATACAAACATCACTAACACTCTTATCTCCTAGCACATATAAATGTCATTTATATCTATTTTTTTATCTTATAAACCTATTCAACATTCTGATTGAGTAATCTGCTAGATTTCCAGCTCAAACTTTTGAAAAAGTATCTGGAAAATAGATACCAATTTACTTTATGATAATGTTGGAACAGTATTCAGCTAGATAAAGTTTACTGCAAGGACATACAATATCAATATCTAAGTTGATGTATTTCTATTATTAGTTTATTCAGTATCCATGCTTTATGATTTTTGTATTTATTTGCATTAGAGGTTATGTTATTGCAAACCATACAAGTTTATATTTAACCATCTTGCTTTCATGACCCTGAGGGTAACTCAGTTCTTTTGTTTTTTGTTTTCACAAAAAAGAAGACCTGTAGCCACTTTATATTGCTTTGTTAAAAGTAAGGGAAAGTTTAAAGTAGTCATAAACTAATAGCATATGGTTGTCATGTTATTACAACATTAACAACAATAGTGAAAGCATTTGAATATGTAATGATTATAATCAAAATAGGAGTGTGAAGCATCGTATTATTCTTATATACAGGAATCAAACCATTTCTAGCTTTGATTTTTCCTACTGTCTCTTCAAAGAGAAATACTGGTTTTTCAAAACATTCCAAGAATTGTGGAATGTTATTTGGGTTATAGAGCAGCCAAATATAATCTTCTAAATTTATTTAAATGTAAGCAGAAGAAAATAATCACAAATGCAGAGGCTCTAACTCCCACACAAATAGTCAGTAGAGGGAACTAAAACTAACTCTTGGCCAGAACTATATTTTTCTCACATAGTAACATAGCAGACACATATCAAAGGCTGTCAGTAAGTATAAACTTAGATATCCATTTCACTTTCTAAATTCCCCCTGTAAAGCTTAATTCTAAAATGAATCTGCTTCATTCTAATGGAATAGTATTTAAAAAAAGACTATTTTTTTAATGTTTTTATGTGCTGTAGGTATAGTTGGATAGGCAAATTAGTCAATATATCATTTTGCATTTTAAGTATCTGTTACCAAGATATTCTTTGAACATTTCTTTTTATGTTTCTATTCCAAGAGAAACATTGTCTATCCATAGCTCATGGGAATATATGAGTGGAGGAGGGGGATGAAGAAAATTGAAGCAATTAATGAAGACCTTGAAAATGGCTGCTTAACATATTTAAGAACATATTGACAGAAGAGAAGTTCCTTAGTGCAGTACCCTTGGAACTACACACATTTTTTATACACAGCTTTGTGAGGGAAAAAGTAATGGGTCTTTGTATACTTATTTATAAATGTAGTACTAAAGAAGCAGAATTTTTTATGGTTACTTTTCCATGCTGTCATGGGTTAGACAGGACTTCATAAACCGAATCAATTCAATGGCTAAAAATATTTTTTTGCATATGTGAACATAGCCACTGTTTTAGAGATGTTATCATTGTTTTTATGTAAACAATGCCAAGACAATGGGAAAACAAAACACACACACACACACACACACACACACACACACACACACACACACACACACACACACACACACATACACAAAAGCTTCTTACGATTTCCTTATAACAGTCTCATTGGTCAGTCTAAGACTATATTAACAGACACCTGCCCCAGTGCCATGAAGTGGGTATGAGCCTGAAACTGCATGGCTTTGAAGTAAGCTTCTTAACCACATGGTATTACATGCACCTAAAATGTATCCTCATCCTCATCAGCATCATCAATTTAATATCCACTTTTCCATACTTGCATGGGTCAGACAAAATTAATCGAGACAGATTTTCTTCATCATGATGCCTTTCCTGTCACCAACACTTACTCGTTTCCGAGCAAGGTAATATTTCCTCACAACCAGACAATTGTATGATGGTGACAATCATTCACAACTATCACATAATATCAAGACAGGGAGGCACAAACACACACTCACATACATATATACATACATAAACGCATGCACACACACACACATACGTACATACTATGTGTTTTTGTTTCAGTTTCCATCTACCAAATCCACTCACAATGCTTTGATCAGAAAACACTTGTCAAAGATGCTGCACAGCAGGACTGAACCCAAAGGCATATGGTTTGGATGTGAAGTTCTTAACCATATAACCATGCTTGCACCTTTGAGTTGTGTGTGTATGTGTGTGTGTGATAGTTTGGTCATCAAATTTCATGATGACCTAGGAAATGCTAGAAGTAGAAAAATAAATATTAAGAAGCAGAAGACATCTAAAATTATTATGTTCATCTGTTGGCAATTAATGAAAACAATGACTTTAACCATTCAGTATCTCTACTGGGAATGCATCCGTGTAGGGGGCGGTCTTAGGATCTATCTATCCTACATCAACTATGGAAACTACGAATTTTATTGTCATGAATGTGTTATACTCCCACTGCCACTCTGAGAGGTCTGCCATCTGGGGCTCAAAAAAGTTTTGGCTTTCAGTATTCAATGAAGACCATGACTAACTATGTAGCACTTTAGTGAGGGATGCAGTCACTCAGTCAGTTAGTTGAACAAAGCCAATCCTTGGCACTCTCAGTCTTGCATCATAAAAATATACTAAAACAAGAGAGAAGGAAGAATACATGAAAGACAGCTAGATACCAATAATCATTGATAACTGACCAACTATGAGCACCCAACCAGAACAACTGACCTATGCCAACAAAATCAAAAACAGCAGCAAAAAACATCCCCGGCTACATATATCAAAAATGTTTAGATGCAGCACATTTTTTGTCTGTGACCAAATTGCAGTTTGAAGTGACAAAAATGTTGACAATATATTACAAATGAATGTTTAAGTAAAGTTAACAGTTTTAGAGTGTTTCTAAATGGTTAACTTGTGTCTTTCATGCTGCAATTGCTAAATATATATATAAATCTGTAAAATTTTTGGAATTGATCATCTGGTGGCATAGACTCGACATATTATTTCATATGCTACATAGTATTGCACTACCGTATTGTAAAGACTTCTCTTGTCTCTTCTTAGGATAAAATATTCCTAATGATGTGTTTATTCAACTTCCTGATTTATCTTGTTACATTCTCACAATTTTAAACACTTGAGGTGCTGCATCATTACAATATAGCACATTAACAAGGCTGTTTATTATGTTTTTTCTGAGCCGAGTTAATCTGAAATACAATCTTTGCATAATTATCTGTAACATTTCCTTTTCCATCTTGTCATTCATATTATGGCACTCCAGCATCTTCTGTCCTCTATATGTTTTGAATCATAGCCACAAGCTCCATACAAACCAGTGTGTTACTTAGACTTGGGTCTCTCATGAGCCTTAGGTCTCATAAAGCTGGAGCTTGACTTGGTTTCCATGGCTATAAGTGGCCGAAATTACAACACTCTGCTCTTGAACAAGATGCCAGTCCATCACTAGATTAATTTCCCAGCTACTGCTGAAACTCAATTACAGCTGAGTGAACTGGTGCGACATGAAATGAAGTGCTTAACTCAAGAACTCAAGAACACAATGCATCATCTGGTCTGGGAATTGAGACCATGATCTTAGAAGTGCAACATCTTAACCACTAGGTCACACATCTTCACTAACCAGTGTGGCCATTAAAATCTTATACTACATTATAAGAATTGTGATTTTGTGGAGATAGTATTTTATTGTGCAAAAAAAAAAATAATTGCTTGTGAAGCATGTGTACAAATTACAGTGGCTACTACGTTGTATAAACATTTAAATTTTACAGTCTTTTTTTTAAGAAAAGTTTGCTAGTAGGGTAGCACTGATGGCTTTGCAATCCCTCCAAGACCATTGATGTCAACATGGTTATTGTCAGGGAAAGTTTTACATTACATATACAATATTTCTACATAACATCCAACACCACATTTATTTATTCATTTCTCTATTTCCATTTCTGCATGCTAGCATAGGTTGAACGTAAGCTTATTTGAGGCTGCATTTTTTGGCTGGATGCCCTTCCTGTTACCAACCCTTAACTGTTTTCAATTAAAGGATTATTTAATATTCCACTGGTCTTCAAAAGCACAGAGCAAGAAGATATATTGTCAACAGGGAATACATCACAAGACACATGCGCACACTCACACACACACACACACACACACACACACACACACACACACATCCATACAACTTTTATCTAACACTTCAACTCACAAGGCACTGATTGGCTTGAGTCTTTCACGTCTCACTGAAATAGAACTCAAAATCATATGGTTACAAAGAAAGTCCCAAATTCGCATAACTATGTCTGTATTTATTACATCATATTTGTTGACATAACTCTGCAAAATCATATTTATTCATCTTTTCTGTCATTCTGTTAGAAACGAAATAGTCAGAGATAGAGGCCAGAAGAAGTGAATGAGAGTGAAAGAGAAACACTCATCTTGAAATGGCAAGGATCCATTGTAATTTTATATTACATCAGCTCCTATATGCAACCTTTACTGGCTTTGCACTGAAGAAGCATTTAAGTAACTTTATCACAATTTCTAATCTGATGATGTGATATTTTATCAAACAGCTGTGTAACTTCAAACCATGTTATGAGAACACGAATATCTTAATCTTTAGTTCAATAAACAATTCTTCTAATGTTAATTCTAACTTACTTATTTCCTTTCTTCAAACTTACCTTCCTTCTTAACAGTTATACCTTTAGTAAATCTTCTGCTCTTTTCTAATCAAATATTTTTTTGAAGCTCTTATTACATCAATTATATTATCAGTTGTAAGTGATTAATGATAGATTAATGTTGTGAGGGCACAAGACCTTATGGGTAGGGTGTTACACTAACAATCACGAGACCATGGTTTAGATTTCTGGACCAGGCACTGGCGTTATGTTCTTGATCAAAACACTTAATTTCACTTTGCCTTGTAAACACTGGATAAAGTGCATCTGTGAGTTAGAAGTTGACCTGTATTGGTGACTCCATATCAATCAGTCAGGCAGATCTCTTAGATGTGACCTAATATGTTCTTGTGTCTCAACTGATAGCAATTCAGTTTTATCTATTTGTTATGGCTACAAGATGTTCTTCCTATTATAGACCAGGTATATTCATTGTAGTATAAGTAGGGATGAAGTTGTCTTCTCCTACTTGAGCTTCCTTCACCCAATAGTGGTTTTGTTTTAAAATTGTAACTCTGTGATTTGGTCACCTTGAACTGTAATCTACAACAGGGGTCACCAACTGCCAGATTGTGGATCATTTGGTACCGGGTCACACAGAAAGAATAAATTATAAAATTTTATTTCTATTTTATTGACCACTAGCAGAGATATTTGGCGTTGTCCGTGTCACATGGAACTGAAGAATTAGACTTTTCTTCTATATTTTTTCAAATGAACTGGAATACCTATGATTCGAATTTCATCAAAATTGCAGATGAAGAATTTTAATGAGGGTTCTTTCCCTCTTTACACACCCTAACAAAAATTCTAATCATGACACATTTATTCCATACTACTCATCTTTATACCCAGATTCCAAAATTTAAATCTTATGGAACGTATTGAAAGGTTTTTGGTCCTGAAAAATGGAGCTCTAAAATGTGGGAGTTAAGGCCCATATTGGTGGGGGGGATCTTAAAGTCAACCAGAGAAGTTGAATTGTTGGGAATCTTTTTAACTTGAGTTTTATATCTATTGTTCAAATTTCTTTGAAATTGGAAATATATGTCTTTATATATATCTTTATGGAAAAGATTATGTTAAATTTTTGAAATGCAAATATGTGAATGGAAATTAAGTTTAATTTGTAGCCAAAATAGTACTGAATCTTTTGATACCCCATATGTCAAAATCTGTAACGTGGTTTTGGAAAGCATAATGAATATATAAAATATAGGAAAGTATATTACATAACAATACAGACGTAATACTGAAATAGTGTAAGAGATAACAGATTGCTCTGGGCTCGCATTAGGCAAAAAGTTTGAAATTTTTTTTGGCCCATGACACTGCATGGACCTTGGCTTTTGTATTTGACACGTGTTGCTTTAAGTATTTTATTTATATTATATATATATATGTATGTATAAGCTATGAGGGAGACCTCTACATGGTAGCTAGACCTTGTAGAAATAGCAGCCAAATCTCCCTCAAAACACCCTACTGTCTTAATCCGACAATTCTGCCTATTATGTAGTTTGAATGAGAAACTGTAACTAAAAATTAAGATTATTAACCCCACAGGGAGAGGAAAGAAGCGAGACAGCATAGCGACTGTTTTGGCTGACTGTCATCCTGTACTCCCCTTGTTGCTAGCGAAATGCTATGTGCCAGCTGTCTGAGCAACTGGTTGTTTTAATGGCAGAACGAACAGGACATAAAGATTACAAAAATAGCGATTCTCACTTTGAAACTAACAATTTTGAAAATCTTTTTAGATTATGGAATGCCCCGCTGTCTCATGTATCCATGTTTAAAATTTCAGTGTGATTGGATAAACAATACTCCAGTTATAAGCACACAAACAGACAGACAGAACGGATTTTATATATTAATATATATATATATATATATATATATATTGTATGTATATATATATGTGAGATAATAGTTTCACTTTAATAGTGAAACTATTAAAGTGAAAGTATCTGACATTACAATAGAGAAGTGTTATTGTTTCACTTTTTACACGTAATACTGAGATAGTGGAAGGGATAAAGGATTGCTCTGGTTGCACATCAGGCAAGAAGATTAAAATTTTTTTGGCCTATGACACTACATGGACCCTAAGTAAGGTATGTGTAAAATTTGAATGAAATCAGTTGTGTAGTTTGCGAGTTTTAGGGATTCACACAGACAGACACACATTCTCATCTTTATATATAAAGATTGCTGTCTGCAGGGTGTTTTTACATTATGTATTGTATATGTAATAATTAGATTATATATTATGTACTGTATTGTGTTTTGTTATGTGCATGATCTCCAATCTGTGAAAAAATTATCTTGCATGAAACTGGTCCACAGTGCAAAAGAGGTTGGGGGCTCGTGATCTACAACTTGAAAGTTGAATAATTACATAATGCAAATCGAGTGAAAATGAGACATGATAAGGGTTTAAATTTTTAGAAATGAAGCCAAAAAGAATGTGATAACTTCATACATTCGTACAGTGTGTTGTCATGATGAAGAATTGCCAACTGCATAGAACAATTTAATATTTTTTCCCATGTACATATATGAGGGTGTGCTGAAAAGTTCCTGGATTTGGGTAAAAGAAAATACTGGAGGATCAGTTAATTATGATTTTATTCAATATGTTTCCCTCACAGAGTCACACATTGCAGCAGTCCTTCAGTTTTTCTAAGTCCTGTAAAAGAACTCGGAAGGTTGGGCACCATAATCTGTCTTGCCAATAATTCTAATAAAACCTCACCAGCATAACAATTCATCTGTGAGAACAAATTATGTACATTATTTACATTATTTACATTATTTACATTTGATGGATATTTGTCCTCATCTTGTTTGTTGTTAACACAACGTTTCAGCTGATATACCCTCCAGCCTTCATCAGGTGTCTTGGGGAAATTTCAAACCTGAGTTTTCATTCCTAAGGTATTTTTCGATGTTGTTATTATTATTATTATTATTCAGATCACTGCCTGGAGTCGAACTTGGAATCTTGGGGTTAGTAGCCCGTGCTCTTAACCACTATGCCGGTATATGGCGTAGTGGTTAAGAGCGCAGGCTACTAACCCCAAGCTTCCAAGTTCGATTCCAGGCAGTGATCTGAATAATAATAATAATAATAATAACAACAACATCAAAAAATACCTTAGGAATGAGAGAGAACCCAGGTTTGAAATTTCCCCAAGACACCTGATGAAGGCTGGAGGGTATATCAGCCGAAACATTGTGTTGACAACAAACAAGATGAGGACAAATATCCATCAAATGTAAAAAATGTACATAATTCCTCATCTCTTAAATATAGAACTGTAAATTAAGAAATATTCATTTACTTATTGATAAAAAGAGATTATTTTATAAGAGAGCAAATAAACCAATAATTTCACTAAATAATTCCTTTTATTAATTTGTTAATTCAAGCTTAATTCCCTGTAGTTTCTTTTTCTCTGCATATCTTGTAATTAAAAGCTGACTATCAAGGCAATAGGGGAGTTATGTAGCTGGTGGTTTGTCAACCGGTTCTTTGACCTGCCTACAATCAACATTGACCTGGGCCTCTACTTCAACAATAACAATAACAAAAGCAGCTTCTATCATACTATAATTAAATCAATTTTTAATTATGGTACAAGAAGGTACTGATATATGCATATAGATATAAATATTTGTATTTATGTAAGGGAGAAAGAGAGAAACTGGGAGAACATTTTGCTTCCTTTTAAAAGAGAGAGAGAGAGAGAGAGCAAAAGAATCATGATAGTTTTATGAAGGTAGGAAGTAATGTGTAGGTACTCATTACTTATGAAAATAAATATGGGACACACGCACACAGCTGCTCACAAACACATGCAAGTCAGAATTTTATTCATTTAGAAGAGTAATCAAACTACAAGGGTCTATGATAAAGAGAGAAGAATGAATTACTTTTGAGGATGAAGAAGAAAAAAAATAAGGCAGGATGAAGAAGTTACACATTAGTTTTAAGAGAGCAGTGAGAAAGTTGTTTTGAAAGAGTGAAAGAGAAAGAAAGAGAATGTAAATCATTCCAGTTACCTATATATTTTGCTGACCTATTTTCTGTTGAACTGACTCAGATATCAAAATCACATCTTTAGAACCATGCTAAAGAATAATACCTCTTCACCAACACATTGGATCTCAACTACATTTTGTGAAATAAGCAATCAACATTTTACAAAACAGAATTAACATTTTTTGTATCAACATACTTAAACTATACTGTACAAACAAGTGATATTTCTATAGTTGATGTTTAACAACATAAGTATATGTGCGTGTGTGTATGTGTCCCTACAAATAACACTTAATATACATTTACAAATAAAATACTATTACTAATAGCCAGGTGAAACAGTGAGTAAGTGGTTGGAATGTTGATTTGGTAGGAGGGTGGAATTTAATGAGAGGGCAGTGTATTCATTTACAACAGACAATAGCATTTACAAATGAAAGGAACATATCCTTCAATGGTACAAAACTAGACTTCAGAAAATATTGATACAAAACAGAAGTCTTTAATGCATTTGGTAGGTACCATTCCAAATTGTTTTTGTTTTTAATAATTTTTTTGTTATATTTAAAAAGGGATACTCTTGTCCTATGTCCTCAAAGTAAGAATACTACAATTAATGTATAATGAATGAAGAAAATGAATTAAGAAATTCCAGTGTAACTAAAAGGCAAAACTGTACTTGGTGAGATTAAGAAGAAACAAAGCATGGGAAGTTGTTACTGTCCTTCACACCACCCCTGGTGCCCTATCAGTCTTGGCTGAGCAGGCCTATGGTTAAAAAAAATTCCAGTCTTCACAACCACCACCATTCCTTCCCCCACCCTCTAAGAGTATCTAGTAGTTCAGTATCCTTGTTTAAGGCTGGGGGTATAATTTGAGAGAGAATAGGTTGTTATTTCTAAGATTGGTTATTATCTGTCAAGTGGAGGAAGCAGGTCCAACAGGTGGATTCCAGTAAATGTAGCATGAAATGATAAATTCTGAAGATCAAAGTGATTTATAGTGGATAAACAAGAATCAAGAAACAAATGAAGAACAACATAATGATAGGCCAGAAGACTAAAAGAGTTTTAGTCAAGGAGAGATAGGTAGCTTTTTTCTCTTTTTACCTGGATGTGGTCCATGATGCCACTAATCAAAGGTGTATTATCTCGTGATATCTGAACACTAAAGAAAGATATATGCAAGCCTAGTAGACAGTCAACAGCTGTTAAGAACTAAAATAGATTTTGGCACTGAAGAAAAGACAAGAATAATTGATGTGGTTTTCACTGTCTGGAGAATAGAGGGATTCCAAAAATGTTTGCAAGAAATGGTGAATTTTAGCACAAACAGAAAAATGATAAATTAAAGTGGATGAGTTTCACTTTTTATCACTAGAATAGATTTTAAATTAAAGTTTATTAAAGAAGAGTTTCTGAAGTATTAAAATAGAGTTTACTGAGATAAGATTATTTAGACATTCCTTCAGATACTATTTCATTTAAGGCTGTTTTAAACTAATCTATCTTTACATCACTAACAAATACACAGGGAAGGGGAAGAGAGTATGCAAGTTAAATTCAGGATCAATTTTAAACTGAACCTCTGTCTTTAGGTTAAAAGCTAGCTAAATGAATATTTAACACTCCTGAAATACACTGAAAACTAGCAAAAATAAACTAAAAGTCTATATGACTGACAAAAGAAATTCGCTTCTAAAATGAAATGGAATATTAGAAATATGGAAAAATCTAAAGAAACGCCATGACTGTTGATTTTACCAAATTAACTTTCCTTTGTTTAAGTTTTTCCTATTAATTATTTTTTCACACATTTCTGAATCAAGAATACGACAGTGCTTATCAGTTTATTTCTGTCATCACATTTAAAATTCCATTTAAAATTTTCAAAAGAGCACAGTTTTCTTCAGAGAATACTTAATTTGTGCTATAAAGAAAATAAACATCCTTCTTCAATCATCGCCACAACTACTAACACAACCATTATCACTATATCACTACCACAACATTTCTATAAATAATTTCCAGAAAATCTATGGATATGTAAGTGTGCGTGTATAATTTAATATACAGAGGATTTAAATACGAGCAGCTACAAGTTTCATGCCTATGATAATGCAATAGTCAGACAAACTTGTATATCATATCTGTCCAATAATACATGACATGTGCATGTTAAATAATTATCTCTCAGTGGATGGAGCACTATTTTTGAGTGCATGTGTGTGCGTGGGCACAGGGTGTGGTGGGTAAATTGTCGCCATTTTATATCTTAAATTTCATGCATGTGCATGTTTGTTTTAGATTTTTGTTGACTACACAGTATAGTAGGGTCAGTATGGCACAGTCTGTGAGAAAAACAACACCATGATGCAATTCACTCTGCCAGAAATTTGGAAATGACATACTGTACTGCTTGGTATTTGCGCTGGAAGCTCCAATGCGAGCATTTCAGAGTGTTTGGGTGTCTGTCGGATGACATGTACTGAGAGTGATGAAAATCAAACATCCAGTCTACATCATGGTGTTTGAAGTGATCACTAGTGGTGGTGACGTTATGCCTCCATTCATCTTCCCACATAGCCTCAGACTCAACACGGAGGCCCGCATCAAGTGCCTGGAGGAGGTAGTGTTGCTTTGGGTCAAGAGGGTGGCTGTTGGAAGACCCTATGTTTGGCAACAGGACTCTGCACCATGCCACACAAGCAGGAGAACCCAGTCATGGTCGTCAGACAGTTTCTGCAACCACATCACCCCTAACATCTAGCCACCTAACTCCTCAGATTGCAACCCCCTTGATTATTATGTGCAAGGCGCAGTTTAGCAAGAGACAACAAAACTCCTTGTAGTACTAAAGATGAACTGAAGGCAACGATTATGACAGCATTCACCAACTTAAATAAAGTGACCATCCAGAAGAGTTGCAGGAGATTTTGAAGTCATCAGGGGCTGCATTAACCCCATGGGAGGCATTTCCCTCCTTCTGTCTGGTGATTTCAAACAAACCCTACCCATAATTCCAAAAGGCACCATTAAGTTATCTTCCCCGTGGCAGGACGTGACAATTTTGACTCTTACAACAAACACGAGGGCCCAGCTTTTCAGCGACAACTAATCGGGCAACTTCTCACCATTGGTGATGGTACAGCTCCCTCTGATGCAGCTGGAGAGATGGCTGTCTCACACTTAGACACACCTGTGGTCACTGTGGATGACCTTACAACTGCTGTTTTTCCCAATCTGCACATAAACTACCAAAAACACATTTGTTGCGAAACTCAATGAAAACCTACTGTGAAACCTTCCTGGAAACCTTCACACCTACAAGTCTGTGGACACTGTTGTGGACCAAGAAGAGGCTGTTTATTTTCTCACTGAAATCCTCAATTCCTTGGACCCCTCTGGACTACCACCTCATTAATTGCACCTCAAAATTGGAGCTCCAGTCATGCTGCTGAGGAACCTGGAGCCACCACGTCTGTGCAACAGAATGCGGTTAGTGGTAATAATGTGCTGCCTCATGTTATTGAAGCAACAATTCTTATTGGTTGCCGTATCAGAGACGTCTTTATATCCAGGATACCTCTTACTCCATCAGATAAGCAATGCCCTTGTCCTTTGTGTTGACTTCAGTTCCTTCTTCGACTTTGCTTTACCATGTCCATCAACAAGTCCCAAGGCCAAACACTAACAACAACAGGCCTCCATTTAGGCCATAAGTCTTTTTTTCATTCTGTCTGCTACTGCTTCTCAATCTCCTTGCAGATGGCTTGAGTTTTGGCAGCACTGCACCCACTGCTTTTCATGTGAACAAAAAAGGATGTTTATACCTGTGAATGGTTAACAATCCTTTTCAGGGCTATTGTCAGAACGATAACATGGCCCTTTTCAGGGCTATTGTCAGAACGATAACATGGCCCTTTTCAGGGCTACTTAACATTCAATTGTTACACCTCCTGAGATGCTCTTGTGACTTCTCCAGGGCCTTTCATTCTGTTGTTATTACTTTATTTATGGTCTATGGGAAAAAATCACTTCTTACTCAATGTCAATGTTTGCAACTTAATGCAAAAAATTTTCAGAGATGTACAACAAAAAAATGGTAGAACCTATTAAGACCATTGCTGAGTATTAAATACTCAAGCAACGCCGGGTACTCCTAGTACTGAATACAGTCCTTTCCTTTAGAAAATAGCAAAGTAGATGTTTCTTTAACAATAAACTACTGATGATAGTTAACTGAATCATTACAATCATGGACAAAATGCCTACAGCATTTAATTATGATTTTTTTTATGCTGAGTTCAAATCCTACCAAAGTCAACTTCACCTTTCATCTTTCCATGGTTGATAAATAAGGTATCAGTCAAATACTGAGGTTGGTTTAATATTTGTATAAAACTCCTAATGTGAATAGAATTATAATAGAGAATTAAGACTATTAGATGATTGTAGAGAGCAAGCAAAATCATTAACTAAAAACATACAAAGAAACCTACTAAAAATAGCAACTAAATCTCTCTTAAATTACAGCTTACTACCTTAAAAAAAGGAAGGACATGTTACATAATGTAACTTTAAGTATGGAGTACAAAAGAGATGGCTAGACACAGCTGGAGTTACTTTCATCATAAATCAACTTCATCAGAGCTGACCTATGCTAATGACAACAGCAATAGCAGCAGCATCAACAACAACAACAACAACAACATCATCATCATCAGTAGCAGAGTATGCTTTTTGAAATATAGATTAATAATTCAAAGCCTATCGCTGATCAAGACATTTTGTTTTCTCGAAAAACATTCAGCCTTTTCATGTCTTAAAAACTGATTTCTATTTTTAAGAAGCCAAACTTTTAATCATGATATTTCATCTTCACTCCACCCTCTTTTAGTATCTGATCTCTTTTGATAATTTCTTTCACATCTCATTTCTCTTTACATTTCATTAATCTCTATATAAACAGAAATATATCTTTTTTTAAAAGGATGATATTAATAAATAAAAAGGGTATCTTAAAAGTGCAAGGACATTTTACTAGAGACAAGAAGATTATTTCTTTAAAATTAATTTATTTACTGTAATAAAGGAGGACATAAAACAAGTAAGAATACAAAGGACAGTGGTTGATAACATTCAGCTGTTTAGACAACCTACATAGAGCTAGGTTTCAGCAGAAGTGTGTGTGTGTATTTATGTATGTTTAATAAAGAAAGTGTAATGCTAAACAGTATGGAATTAATTGAAGTAATATGATATATTAACAGGAAGAAGAATCCTTTCAATGGAATTATCATTCAAACAAGTAATAATAATAACATTGCATATCATATAACTATGAGAAATACTGAAGTCTGAAATTTTCTGTTGTTGTTCAACTCAAGGTCAGCCATATCAAAAAGGATCCAGCTGTGACAATCCTGTCTTTTGTATAAAATTATTGCATTGTTGAATGTGTCTTTCTCTCTTTGGTAAGGGTGTGATTTGAAAGAAGTTTGGTTGTTATTTGTTGCAGATGAAGTGACTGTGTAAATGTCTCCACACTAGCTTATATATTTTCTGTTTTTAAAATCGATATTATAATACCAAAAACGAAATCTTGGGCATTTAACATTTTATAATACATTGGTTTGTACAGGAACAATAAAAAGCTTTATTTTTGAGTATAAATTCAAGAGAGGACATAATTTGAGTTGCTTTTTTGTCATCTTCTACAGGACTCTACAGAAAGATGTGAACTCTATATACTTCTTACAAGAGCAAAGTGTGTGTGTGTGGGGGGGGGGGGGGGGGGAGACACAAATATGGGCAAATGGTTAAGAAGTTTTCTTCAGTCACCAAGGTATCATAAGCTTAGCTCAATCCAAATCTTGTAAGTGAAACTGAGTAGATTGAAACTGTGTGGAAGATTACTGGATATATATATATATATATCTATATTTCTTTCCTTTCCCAAGCGTCCAGTAACACAATCTGTATCACGTCCTCACTTTGTTGTTTTTTTTTGTCTTTTTCCTTTTTTGTACCTATATATATATATATATATATATATATATATATATAAAACTAAGAATGTCTGTCTGTAAGTGAGTCTGTATGTGTAAAACCCTAAAACTCAAGAACTACCCAACTGCTTTCATTCAAATTTTACACATGCTTTACTTAGGGTCCATGCGCAGTGTCATGAGCCCAAAAAATTTTCAACTTCTTGCTTAATACGAGCCCAGAGCAATCTCTTACACTATTTCAGTATTATGTGTCAAAAGTGAAACAATAACATCTCTATTGTAATGTCAGATACTTTCAGTTTGATAGTTTCACTATTAATACTGAAACTGTTAAAGTGAAACTATTATCTCACATATATACATTCATACATACATGCATATACATATATATATAATGTATAGTATACATGTATATGTATGTATGTATGTATATATATATATATATATATATATATATATATATATATATATATATATATATACAGATGTATATAGATATCGAGATTTATATGTATATATATGTATATATGTGTGCATGTATATGTGTACATATGTATGCATATATTTGTGTATATATATATATATAATAATATAAATAATATATAAATATATGCATATAACCATACATATGTACATACCTACATCTATATGCATATATGAGTACAGGACATCACAAAAAAACGTTAAACACAATGAGAAATGAAAACAAAGACGAAGACAGAAAATGAACTTTTTTTCAAAGAATGAAAAACACAAACAGAGAAACGAGACATGCAACATAAAGAATATTTCCCTTCATCAGTTGTCCCTGTTCCATCTACTTTGCATTTCGAAGGCGAGGACAATATGCGACTTCGTTGGAACAGTCCTTCCCGTGAAGCAAATTAAATAAAATTTGGAATTAAATCTGCCTTCTACCAATGTATGCCCCCCACCATTATTTTAAAAAAATTATATTTTATGTACTTTCAGATTGGTATAACCCCTTAAATACAGCAGTTAGATATTTAATAGAAATACTTTGATATACTAGGTTTGCATAAAATTATTTGTATATTAATATTTCTTGCTTTTCATTGGAGTTGTAAATGTAGAATCTAACAATCTGTTTTGCACTATTGATATAAAAATGATTACAATGATTGCTGTTCTGTTGCTGTATTTCATCATTTACTTGGTGAGCTGCTAGTCATTTGTTGTATTGTTTTTGTGGATTAACGAGGTATTAATGTAACATTAGTTGATACCTTCATTGGGAACAATGAGGAAGGTGTTTATACGGTCACTCTACTTACTAGAAACAATAGCTACATCTCCCGTAAATTACACATACAATGTAGTCCCTTTTATACAAAAAGTCAGAATAATCACAGCTGGAAGATCTTTGACCATTGCTCTACTCAATCAGGGCTAACCTGGAACTAAACAACAAATCAGCACAACCTGTGAAAACAGCCTTGCTAGTTTGGAGATTTGTACACACATGCACACACACATGCACATACACACACACACACATATATTAACTTCTTTATTCTTTATATCTCTTTTCTTTGTCTTTTCCTTTCATGGACTGTTTTCATTATTGGGTGGTAGGCTTAATCGATCTTCCAGTTTAATGCTAGTACTTAATTCTTCAGTATCTTTAATAAAGTCTACTTTATTGTTAGCATTGGATGAAAGGCGGCGAGCTGGCAGAATCGTTAGCACGCCGGGCGAAATGCTTAGTGGTATTTCATCTGCCGCTACGTTCTGAGTTCAAATTCCGCCGTGGTCGACTTTGCCTTTCATCCTTTCGGGGTCGATTAAATAAGTACCAGTTACGCACTGGAGTCGATGTAATTGACTTAATCTGTTTGTCTGTCCTTGTTTGTCCCCTCTATGTTTAGCCCCCTTGTGGGCAGTAAAGAAATAAGCATTTGGATGAAATCTCCTGTTTAAGGATAATGCATGTAATGGAGTATCTTCCTTTATTCCTCTACTCCTCTCAGAGGTCCTGCAAAAGGCCCCAGGTGCTGGTTTCCTTTGCATTACTAAGCAATAAAAACGTTTAAAAAATTTTTCTGACTGGCATAGTTGAGTGAATCTTTCTTTTCTTTTTCGATAGTTTTAAACATAATAAAACTTTAATTTACAAATGTAACTAAAATTTAATTTAAGAAGTATTTGTTAAAAAAAACTCTGGACTGTTTATGCAAACTCAACTACTTATATTTTGATAATATATATTGTAGAAACTTTTGATAAACTTGTAAGACATTCTATTATAGTTGGGTACTAAACACATGATGAATTAAATATGTTAGAAATTATGACAAATAATTACGTATATATTCCGTTATTTTTTTATAGTAGTTCATATAAAGTAAAGCTTTGGAGGTCATACAATATGTTGAATAGTTGAATATCAAAAGTTCTAGACATGCTTATTTGCTCTATCCTTGAAAGAAAGCAAAAGTAAGTTGATTGAGTGTGAATTGTTTTAACTGTAACTTTGTTGTAGCCTTTGTATTGGGTCATCCCATAAATAATGCAGTTTTTTCAACTGCATGAACTAAAAGTCAGAGGGGACAGGATAAACTACTTGCATCAACTTGCTATAAAAGCAGGTAGTAATTTTACCTTGTCCTTATTATTAGTGCAAGTTTTGAAGAGTGTAGTTTGATTTTAACAGTTATTTTTTTCAAAGCTATAATAAAGTGACAAAGGAGCATATTCAGCATATTTTGCTTTATGAGTTCAATAAAGGCAACAATGTAATGGAAAGTGCGAGGACAATAAGTGTTAGCCAGTGTCAATGATGGTTCCAGAAATTCCAAGCCAGAAACTACAGCCTAGAAGACGAGCCTCGTCCTGGAAGATCTGTAGAGCTCAACAAAGATGTCCTACAAACACTGGTGGAACAAAATCTCATTGTAACTGTTGAGGAACTAGCAGAGAAGCTTGGATTTGGCCAGTCAATCATTTATTGACACCTGCATGCCATTGGAAAAGTCAGCAAATTGGGTCAGTGGGTTCACAAACTTTTGGAATCTAATTGTGCGCAGAGAGTGAATGTGTACTCTTATTTGCTGTCACATCTCACGAATGAATCTTTTTTGGACTGAATAGTGAAATGGGTACTCTATAAAAATGTCAAGTGCCGAAGACAGTGGGTAGGGAAAGGAGAAACACCGGCACCCCAGGCTAAAGAAGGTCTTCACCCACATAAGATGTCGTTAGTCCACTTTGAACTTTTAAACCCAAACTAAACGATAACAAAAGAAATCTACTGTGAGCAGTTTGAGCAGCTTAAGTCAGCACTAGAAGAAAAACAACCATCTTTGGTTTCAAGACAAAAGGTGTTCTTCCATCAGGATAATGCTTGGCCACATACAGTAAGGATGACATTCCAAAGGCTGGAGCAGTTTGAATGGGAAATGATGCCCCCACCCACCATATTTGATGGATATTGCCCCATCTGATTATCATATATTCCACAGTCTTCAAAATCATTTGGATGGAAAAAATATGAATTCTGTAGATAAAGTCAGAACAGTACTGGAGGAGTATTTTTCATGATGGACAAGTAAATTTTGGAAGAAGGGCCTTGTAAGTCTACCAGTTAGATGGAAGAGCATTATAGAAAATGAAGTAGAGTATATTTTAGATTTAAAAAAGAACTTTATTTTAATTTTGAAAAATAAAAGAAGTATTAAAAAACTGCTTTATTTATGGGATGACCCAATAGAATATCAACAACTTTAATTTTCCCCACAGATTTTGACTTCTTTGAGTAATATTGAGTTTTAAACGCCCATGTTATTAGTTTGTCAGAGTGAATAGAGTAGTTCTACAACTAACGAGTTAATGCAAAGAAATTTTATCCAAAGTATCA
Source organism: Octopus bimaculoides (assembly GCF_046866305.1). Classification (NCBI taxonomy): domain Eukaryota; kingdom Metazoa; phylum Mollusca; class Cephalopoda; order Octopoda; family Octopodidae; genus Octopus; species Octopus bimaculoides. Next base: position 54,915,391 of record NC_142928.1, read on the forward strand.
ACTGGTTGAAGGAAAGTTAATGAGACAATGATTTTTGTCTTCTCTCCTCAGAAAAAAGAAGTCTCTATAATGATGATAACATCAGAAGTGTGAAAGTAGTAAGTGCAATTTATAAGGAGTTGATAAAAAGAAAAAAGTGTAAGATGGAATACACAAGTGAGCACCAACAATTCAATAACAAGTATTAGAGGTTTAAATTTGCACTAAGAATAAAGAAACAAAAAATTCCATAATTTATAGGAGACAGGTGTATTTGAATGGACCGGTGCCACTATATATCTGGTACTTACGTTATTATTTATGATCAGATGAAAAATTAAGGCATTTAAAACAAGATCAAAACTTGCAACATACAAGGACAAAACTAAATACAGTCAGGTTTTTAGTCCAGCATTCTGCTAATAATGCTTTTAAATTTTGGCACAAGGCCAGCAATTTTGGGGGAGGGCTAAGTCAATTATATTACCCCCATTACTCAACTAGTACTTACCTTAACAGCTCCGAAGGGGCGAAAAATAAAGTCAATGTTGACAGAATTTGAACTCAGAACATAAAGATGGATGAAACATCACTAAGCATTTTGCCTGGTGTTCTAACACCTCTGCCAGTTTGCTGCCTTGCACTCTGCTAATGATAACAACATTCAGCACCAAGATAGGGCAAAGATGATTTAGAGAATAAATTACTCAGAGACATGGTCTGCATGAATAACAATAGTCAAGCTAGTGTTATATTTAATGTAGTGAGCATTAAAAATCCAATTAGAAATACTTATGAGGATTAAAAAAAAAGCAACATTAGTTAATTACTAGTTTTATGATTATTATAAAAGGTGGTATTTATAGTCTTTACAGTGCATCCCTAACTGGTGTGTTTATTGTTGTTGTTTTAGCCTCATGTTAATTGTGGCTGAGAAGACTTGTGATCAGTAATAATGGGTAATGTCAAAGAATACAATATCAAATGTTATCTTACTTTGTAAGATATTTGAGAGTGATTTCACTACTACTTCTAGCTAGCTGAACATCTGTACTGGCTCCCTTGTTAATTCATGAGATAGGTGAGGTCGATCAGGTTGATGTTCAACTTGAACTTCTGTAGATCAGCATCAGTTAAGAAAACATAGGAAGAGTGAAAGTTCCAGGGAATTATAGGACTGAATATTTCTGAGGTTTGGAAAGTAAGACAGTAAAAATGAAAAGAGGAAGAGGTAGTTGCATTAACCATATTTTGGATTGCACAGCATGCAGGGCTTGAATAAGTAGGAGTTATTACAGAAGGAGTAGAAAAGACAAGAGTAAAGGTATGACATATCTGTGATGATTTGCTTTTTATGGGGATATAGCTTTCAAATGATTGTGTGGAAGAGAGAGAGAGAGAGAAAGGTATTTTCTGACCTTGAAAAGCAGGCCTGTCTTAAGGGAAAGTTTAGTCTACATAAATAATGAACAGACCTCAATTGTAACCTCTGTTTTAGTTTGATAATAACTGTTGTGTCAGATTAGAGACTGTTCCTCCTCCTCATCATCATCATCTAATGATAAATTGAATATGCAAATGAGTTTTAACATCAAATGTAGGTTTAATAGATATACTTAGAAATACTTAAGTTTTAAGAGTCTCTAAGAATTTAATTATATGAAAGAGATATTGTAGAAATATCTTTAAAAATAATTTTTGAACAAATTATCTTAATTTTTTTTTTAATCCTGAATTTATCAGCTGATGAGACTTTTAGCTAATTTAATGTTTATGAAGTGATAAACAGAATAGAGGTCAGAGAGTGAGGGCGGGAGAGAATGAATGAGTGAGTGCGAGATAGATGTTTACATAGACTCAGTAAAAGTGCATCACCTATCCAGCCAAGTTATATTAACTATTTTAGTCTCTACCACTGGGTCTACTTTGTGATTAGTAGACAAATAGATTGACATTAATCATAACTGACTTTCATCTAAATGAAGAGTTTCTGTTTTTTTTTTTACATTTTATGTTCATCTGAAATAAATAAAATAACAGAAACATTTTCTTTTAATTTTTCTTTCCTTGCTTGTTAATGTATTGTCAGATAATAAAATCTAAAAATACCAAATCAACTGTTATCTAACGGAGATTCTTCCAGTTTGTAATGTTTCATTATGTATTAAGTTACTCACTGATTTTCTTGTCAAAAGCTATGTGAAGTATAGCTCTTATGTTATCAGTGATGACTGACTTGTTATTAAAGATAAGTAATGCTCTACACTGCAAGACAGCTTTCATATCAGTAATACATTAAACATATAAGTGTAGGAGATTAGATAATATATGAAAGGAATGTCTAACAAGATCATTGCTCATATCTCAGAAAGTATTAAAAGTTAATCTAGCTTTTATATTATCAAATTATATGCACAGAATCTTTTTGTCGAGTCAACTGGGAATATTTTTATTGAAAAATTATGGATAATTTGATAAACTAAATAGAAAATTTGAAAGAAAGATGAAAGATGTTATTTTTGTATTTGTTAAAAAATATGATTTCTGGTCAATAATAATAATAAAAAGAAGCAGAAATTGTAAATATTAAGATGGCAAATGAACGAAGAAATGCGGGGGGGGGGGGACATCTAAACAGCTGAAATTATATTTAGTTTATTAAAAGAGTGAAAATTCTTATAAAGTCTAAAACATAAGGTAGTGTGGGTAAGGGAGACAACTCCTAACAAGTAAATTGTTAAAAAAGATTAATTTGCTTGTTCTTAAAGAAAAACTTTGTATCCTTTGATATTGGAATGACAATTATAGCAACAGTGAGATTATTGTATACAGTGCTCAGGTGCACTTCAGTAATTGCTGGAGAAAATTTTATATTATTTTTTTACCTGTGTTAATATAACTGTTACACAAAATGTATAAAGAATAGAATTCCCTGTTTTCTCTTTCAAATATAACTTTTTTCTTTAAGAACAATTAATCTTTATTGTGAACTCTCAAAAACGAAAATAATCTTAAGCGTTAACTTCTTCTTACTACCATTTCAACTTTATTTTTTAGTTGTTTTATACAAATTTTCAGCCAGCTGAATCCAGAAGCTGGTTTTCACTTCCTGTTTAGACAACTTCACATATTTCTAATGCTTTGGATAAAGACAAGCTTTGAAAATCTCACTCTGTATGCTTATTTAAGAAACCATAAATTTAATTTCTTATGGAATCTGTTTTCAGGCTTTCATTTTCATTCAAGCTGAAATATTTTAAAAGTTGAATTACTTTATAGTGCTTAACATATTAATTCAGAATGAGAAAATTTTTAATTAAAGGAGAATCTCAGCTTTAATATTGTGATTGACATTTTCTAATCCAGTGCATTTTTTTTCTTCTCTTTAATTTTATAGGTTCATCCTGTGGCATTGTGTAATAATGATGACTACATGGCTTATCCGGAACAATGGGTTGGTGTTATGAAATTAGAAGGTTCACAAATGGCTGGTTGTATGATGTCTATGTATGAAAAGGTAAACATATAATTTGATATCTATAACTAAATACTTTGAGAGGAGCACATCAAAGAAGCCAATGAGAGAAAATATACAGAGTACTAGATCCTGTTGGAGCAGTGCCAGGATAGATACTGGACAGAGGTCCCTGTGAACCCATGGGGTGGTGGGCTGTAAGAGTTTTACAGGATACTCATCCTGCAAAGTCCTTAACTGATTCGGCATAAGAAAGCTAACAAAACAAGGGTAATTCAGTCAATGAACAAAGCAACAGAGAAAGCCTCCAAATGGTTTTTGATTAAGGGGTTTGATCTGTGAGTGGATGCTACTGGGATTAAGTTGGAACCTAATCAACCCTGACAGACTCATTTGAGTGAATGCGTCTGATGTTAAAAATCCTGAAAACCTGATCCTTTCCCCCAGGTCATCTCAGTAGTAATGCAATCCAGCTTAACCCAGGAGATATATTTTGAACCAGATCAAGCCACTACTTGGTTGTTAGTCTATAGATTCAACTCTTTTCAACTATGTTGCATAAAATATTAAAATTTTATCGTGTAGAATAATTTGGTAGATAAATAAGTTAAATATGTTAAATGTGGAATAAATTAAATTTAAATTTGCAATTTCATGATTTTGTAAATTTAACAATAAAGTTATTCTTTGTAGAACTAAGAAGTTTACAGATAAAATGGCAGAAGATTGATTATTTTCCTAAATTGAATGTTATTCCATAGAGAGGGATATGTAGAGTGTATACTGACTTTTAGGTGAATTAATTTGGTAGTGATGGTGACATTGGTAATTTCATTACTGCTGTCACCAACTTCTTCATACTATTACCTTGTCCTTTTTTCTTTAATGGTACCAATAATAAAAAATAAATTGTAATTTTTATAAATAATATTTTTCTTCAAAAAATAAAAGCAATATAAATAACAAATCTCCCAAACTTATATAAGTCTGTCAGTGACATTGTGATAGAGAAAACTAAGATAGAATACTCATGGAATCAACATTCTCTCTAATTTTTCTCATCCACTGTGTAGAACTTATGGTTCTTTTGGTAAAAATTATTTTAAATTCAAAACTAGTAAATTGTGTTCCAACTTTATTGCAACCTATCAAGCTCATTTGTAAATTAAAATGAATAGTAACAGTTTGATAACACAAAACCAATGTAGGCAGTGCAGCTGCACACCTCTGCAGCTTTGAGAGAACATTTCATAGAAGACATCAAGAGTAGAACTGGTCCTGTTGAATATTTCTATGTAATTATCATAACCTCTCCTTTTAGAAAATGACAAAATTGCCTATAGACCTACAAACTTGGGTCCTTATAATTTATAAAGTTATCACAAGGTTATCCCAAATAGACCAGCAAACATTTTGGTATTTGGTTCCCAAACTTATTTTGCCATGGAATTCTTATATGATTTTCCAAAAGTCATGGAACATGTAGTTACATTTTATGGACAATTCCTTTCACCCTAGAAGAGAAGTTATTCACATGCTTGACTGGAGCTGGTAAGACTAAGGGCTGCACCAGGCTCCATTGTCTGTTCTGACATGGTTTCTACAGTTGAATGCCCTTCTTAATGCCAACCACTCCACAGAGTGTACTGGCTGCTTTTTTTATGTGGCACCAACACTGGTATCAATTCTGCTGTGGCAGACGAGTCCTCTTGAGTATAGCAATGTACCAGATATTGCAGCCTTTAGTCATTTTCTTTGTAAGGCTCAGTGTCTTGAGATCAGCCTTCAATACTTTGTCCAGTCTTCCTGGGTCTCCCTCTTCCACAAATTTATCCACTTTAAGTGATCGGCACTTCTGTATGCAACTGGCTACATCCATACACAACTCCTGTATGTAACTATCTATACACTGTATTGAAACTTCCGTGTTAGAATATGTGACTATCTATTTTAAATATATCTATTCTCTGTTTCCAGGCTGAACGAGCAATTGAGAAGGGAGCAACAGCAATAGTATTTGATATCACAGAAGATCCAGATGCAGCTCGACAGGTACACTTTGTTATATTTGAATAATTTTCATATTGTTCCCAGGATTAGTTCTGATTCACTTCTCTTTTGCTTGTTTCAGTCATGGGCTGAAGGGTTTAGTTGAACAAATCAACCAGCCCCAGTACTTATTTGTTTTAAAATCTGGTACTTATTCTATTGGGTCTTTCACTGATATGCTAAGTTATGGGGACACAAACAAACCAACACAAATTATCAAGTGGTGGTGGTGGTGGTGGTGGTTGTGGTGGACAAACACAGAGACACACACACACAATTGGCTTTTACACAATTTCCATGTATCAAATTTATTCATAAGGCATCAGTCAGCCCAAGGCCATAGTAGAAGAAACTTGTGCAAGGTACCACACACTGGGATTGAATCCAAAACTGTGAGGTTGCAAAGTGAGCTTCTTACCATTTATTTTAACGAAAACCCTGGTATCAACAACTTATTTTTCTACTACTTCCTTCAATTATGATTCCTGTAGTGTACTGAAATAATTTTGTTTTATTTTTATGTTGTATATTAGATCATTTATTTTGGACAATTGAAAATAAAAGGGCAAAATACTAGATTAAAGTGTCAAAAGTTACCTAAAAACACTTAAAGTGGAAGTCAGCTTGATTTGTCACATTTTACTTGGTTTCAAAACACTACAACTCATTCACTGACAATGAAAGAGAATACATCACCAATTCGAGCCAAAACCCAGCAACTTTTATGGTTTACCAAAAATACATAAGTAAAAGAACAAGGAAGTGAATACATAAAATCACTATATCCAAAAGACTTAAAACTTAAGACCAATTATAGCTGGCCCAGCATGCCCTACCCATTGTCTAAGCAATTTCATCGACATTATTTTGAAACCACTGTATGTACCTACATACCCAGCCTCATTCGGGATAGCATCGATTTCCTGTTCCATCTTCCCAAAACAACCTAAACAAGCTCAATCCTACTGAACTTTGATGTAGTATGCCTTTACACCAATATCTCACATGATTTAGGAATAAAGGTAATTAAATACTGGGTAGATAAACATAGAGAAGCAATTTCCAACAGATTCACAGTGACATTTGTATTAGACTCAGACTTATTCTGGAAAGCAACACTTTCTTCTTCAATGGAAAGAATTACATCCAAATTAAAGGCACAGCCATGGGAACAAGGTTTTCTCCCATTTACGCAAACTCTGTGATAGGATACTTAGAACAAAAACTCTACCAGGAAATAGAGGTGAGATACAGCACCGAATTTAGGAAGTATATTGAAAAAGCATGGAAGAGGTACCTCAACGATTGCTTTATAATCTGGACAAAATCTCAAAACATTGTGAAAGAATTCAGTATCCTTCTGAACAACCTACACCCATCTATCCAATTTACAAAGGAGATGAGCAGTACCAAATTACCATTCCTTTAAGTGATTGGCACTTCATATATATGTATACGTACATACACATACATGTAACAATATGAACAATGATGGAGAAAAATCACATCCTATATTTAATGGTTGCATCATACAGGACTGACAATTGTTTCTATTGTGCCAGCATATTTAGACATAAAAAGAAGTACAGAGTACCAATCAGTCCAATATATCTGAAAATGTATGTTATCAAGGTAATGTGTGTGTGTGTGTGTATTGCACTGGAGAAAAAAATATTGTCTTCTCACATAATAAATCCGAATGTCAGTTCGTCACACTTTTTAAACTTTTCTCCTAGAGACTGTAGCCCAACATATCATACTATTTTGGAATCAGGCTGACTCCATGAGTAAATTAAAAACATTCCAGGTCAAATCTGGACCCGCAATCCTGAAATTTTGGATTCCCAAGTTTTCATTACTGCGATTGTTTTCAGTGATTTTTTGTACGATTTTTATAATCTAAGGGCTGACTTTGTGAGTAAATTAAAAACATTCTTGGCTGAATCTGGACCTGCAATCCTGAAATTTTGGATTCCTAAGTTTTCATTACTGCGATTGTTTTTGGCAATTTCTTTCCATTACATTTTGTGACAAATTTTTTTGTATGATAACAATTTTTATAATCTAAAGGCCAACTCTATGAGTAAATTAAAAACATTCCAGGTCAAATCTGGACCTACAATCCTGAAATTTTGGATTCCCAAGTTCTTCATTACTGCGATTGCTTTTGGTGACTTTTTTTTTTTTACGTGATTTTTTGTGACAAATTTTTTTGTACAATAACAACTTTTATAACTTGGAAATAAATTTTGGGAATAATCGAAATTAATTGCAAAATCCAGTGACTATTTTTGGTGATTTTTTTTACTTGATTTGTTTGCAACAAATATGATCATCATTGGGATATGACTCTGGAGGAAGCAATTGCAACAAATTCTCCAAAACAAGTCAGAGATCTGTTTGCTGATCTTCCCATTCAGGGTCAGTGGCTTAAAAGTTATATACTACCTTAAAAGGGATAATTAATAACATTTTTTATATAAAACTAAGTCATTAACATATCACTGGATATTAAATGTGATATCTTAAAATAACGTAAAACCCCACTCCCACCTAGTTGTTTTGCTCTCACATCTTTCCTAATTTAAAAGCAAAATCAATTTTATTTTATTGATAAAACTAACATTTAAACTTTAATCTTTGTTTCCTTAAACAGTTATTAGACATTTTTATACTGAAAAATCTTTTGTTGCTTTATTTTTTAGTTGCGCCGTTCTTCTCAAACACTACTGCAAAGACCAGTTGTGATTATTCGTGGTAGAGAAGCTGCCAAACTTATGGAAATTGTAAATACTTCAAAAGGGAGGAGAGCGCGTGTACGGATTTGGTTTACTACAGAAGAAAGACTTCCCGATTCAGTAAATCCAGTTAGTCAGGTACAAATATATTTATTTATATTGCTACAACTACCAATACCAAGATGGCAAGATGGCAGAATTGTTAGCACACCAGACAAAATGCTTAGCTGCATTTTGTCTGCCTTTATGTTTTGTGTTCAAATTCTGCTGAGGTCAACTTTGCTTTTCATTCTTTTGGAGTTGATAAAATAAGTACCAGTCAAACACTGGGGTCGACGTAATCAACTTACACACTCCCCGCAAATTGCCAGTCTTGTGCCAAAATTTGAAATCATTATCATTGTTGTCGTTGTTGTTGTTTTATTATTATTATTATTATTAGGGTAGTAAACCGGCAGAGTCATTAGTACACTGGATAAACTGCTTAGCAGCATTTCGTCCATCCTTATGTTCTGAGTTCAAATTCTACCATAGTCGACTTTACCTTTCATCCTTTTAGAGTCGATAAAATAAGTTCCAGTCAAGCATTAGGGTCAATGTAATCGACTAGTCTCCCCCCCCCAAAAAATTTTTTTTTAATTTCAGGCCTTGTGCCTTTAGTAGAAAGTATTATCATTATCATTCTACCAAGGTCGACTTGGCCTTCCATCTTTTCAGGGTCAATTAATTAGGTACCAGTGAAACACTGGGGTCAATGTAATCGACTAGTCTCCTACCTCAAATTTCAGACTTTGTGCCTTTAGCAGAAAGGACTATATTATCAAAGATACAATTATGATATTAATTCTTAAGCTAAAATGAAACATCTGCAGTCAGAGTCTTATAATTATATTTAAGCATTAATTTATAGCTTACAATAAGAAATTTTGTATCAAGTAATTAATTAACTGCATTGAGTTATTTCTCTGAGGTAGGTACAGTTGACACTATCAACTTAAATTTGAATATAGCTATTTCAGTTTTATGTTTAAATAGATATTATTTAAAAGAGATAATCAACTACAAAATGCCTGCTTAATTCCTATTATTTCTTCGTCACTTCTGAAGTTTAATGGTTTGGATTAATCTTTTGTCTTATGAAGAATTAAAAAACATTTTTATAGGTTATAAAATGAAGGAAATATTTCCTTTGTGTAGCTTTCTGCTGATAATGTTGGTGGCAATGCAAATGTATACATACAATGTGTGAGTGTGTGTGTGTCTGTGCATACCCTCAGATATGTACTCACAGAAAGACACACACAATAAATTTGTGTAACAGGGAAGTTGCACAGATGATTATGAAACAAACTGGATGCTTTGCAGTACCATCATCATTTTTATGTCTTCATTCCATGCTGCAATGGGTTGGACATTCTAATAGGATCATATGGGTCAGTGGACCACTTCTTGCTCTGGTGTCTCAATTAAGGCATGGTTTCTATGGTGCTTTTTTTTTGTAGCCCCAGCACTAGTGAGGGAGGATAGGAGATAGAACAGTTGCTTTGTGCAAGGTGTTAAGAAGTTAAGGTATGATAAGGGGAACAGGAACAGGTATGTTGTTGTAGAGGAGATTCATGGTTACCTTGCATTTTACATGGGTGGGTGGGGATAGCTTTTGAGTGGTGCAAGAATGTACTCTCAAGGTATCATATCCAAGAAGGTTAACAGAAGAGAGCATGGCAATGAAAAAAATTAGGAAATATCTAGTTTGATATTTTATTATTCTGAGTCTTGTTGGAGTCAACTTAACAAGAGAGAATTTTGGTAAAATAATAACTAGTAACAAGAAGTATCAAGATTATATTAAAAAAATGCACTGTATATAGTAAAGGAAGTGGGGACCCACACATTAATGAATCTTTTAATGTATTAAAACTTCTCAGACAAAATATGAAAATTTCAATAAGATATTGCTTATCCGTGTAAATGATTTATTTCAAATAAAGAAAAAGGGTTATGTGTTCTTATATGAGTAAACTAAAATAGTAAGACTTAACTAAAAAGAGTTTTTAAAAAATAATTAATAACATAGTTAATGATCAAGACAGCTGCAAACAAAAAGAACATTGTTTTTTAAATGAAGAATCATTCATATAATACTGATTTTTATCTTATTATTTTAACTAAGCTAAATCTTGTTTACTGAGAAGTTGCCTGATTCACTATAAAAATAATGTTTTGCATTCAAAAGTAACATTCATATTTTAAATCTATTGTAATCTTTGAAATGTTTTTAAAGAATTGCTTCATAATAACTACTATTTTCCTATCATTTTTTTGTATATTATTGTTTATTATCTGATATATTTCAATAACGTTTTTGCGACATGTATATTTCATATGCTTATATGAAAATTTAAAAACACAGAAGTAACTAAATACATTCCCTTTTTCTCTCTATTTTTTTTAGACAATATATCGAGCAATCGTTGTAACAATATTTATAATATTCTTTTTCGTGTGTCTTTCCATTTTGTTAAAGGTAAGAACTTTTGTATTTTCTACATACATATTAAGGTTTCCTTTGAAATTAAAATAGTCATGTTTACAGAAGAAATGGGTTTGAGTCCCATAGGCAGCCTTTAACTTTTACTATCCCAAGGGTTTTTTAATCCTATATTTACTTGCTCAACTGTTAAAAACAAATTTTTTCACATTCTTTCAAAGTTTATAAATTCTTGTGACATAATTATTAAAGTTTCATTATGACAAAATAGCATTTTTATCAACTTCAAACTATTATTATAACTAACCTTGCTTGTACTAGCCTTATAAAATTTTCTTTCAACACTACTATTAATAAATAGTAATTATTCTACAAAATAGAATTAAGATTTAAAATCAGAAATGAACAAAAACTAGATAACTTTTGTCTTATTTTGTTGGAAAATTTAATAAATTAGATATTCTAGTATTTGTGTCTCATTGTCCTTCTATAGAAATTTATTTTACTTTTACAGTGGAAATTCCGTCGGGAGAGGCAGGTAAGCACAATATAACTTCTAATATTCAGTTACATTTTTGTGTTAGTTTCTGCTCTCTGTAAATGTGTATGTACGTATGTATGTGTGTATATACATACACATGTGCATACGTGCACATACACACATGCATTCTCATACTTACATGCACATGTACACACATACATTTTGAAGTCAAAACAAATACATTGAGGAGCAACCAAAAATCTGCAATAGTAAAATGAAAGGATTTAACAACTGCATCATGGTAGAGTCATGATAGCCATTTAAAATATACACATTCCATTATATTCATTTTTATTTTATTTTGTAATAACTTCAGTCAAAACATTTTGTCATACAGTAGATGGAATTGTGTGAGGAACCTTGTCATACTTTGTCACTGACACTATTCCACTACAACAAAAAAAATAAAATAAAAGTGATTACATCATCATCATCATCATCATCGTTTAACGTCCGCTTTCCATGCTAGCATGGGTTGGACGATTTGACTGAGGACTGGTGAAACCGGATGGCAACACCAGGCTCCAGTCTGATTTGGCAGAGTTTCTACAGCTGGATGCCCTTCCTAACGCCAACCACTCAGAGAGTGTAGTGGGTGCTTTTACGTGTCACCCGCACGAAAACGGCCACGCTCGAAATGGTGTCTTTTATGTGCCACCCGCACAAGCCAGTCCAGGGGCACTGGCAACGATCTCGCTCGAAAATCCTACGGGAGCCAGTCAGGCGGTACTGGCAACGGCCACGCTCAAAATGGTGCATCTCATGTGCCACCCGCACAAGAACCAGTCCAGGGGCACTGGCAACGATCTTACTTGGCTTGCCGGGTCTTCTCACGCACAGCACATTTCCAAAGGTCTCGGTCAGTAGTCATCGCCTCGGTGAGGCCCAATGTACAAAGGTCTTGCCTCACCACCTCAGCCCAGGTCTTCCTGGGCCTACCTCTTCCACGGGTTCCCTCAACTGTTAGGGTGTGGCACTTTTTCACGCAGCTATCCTCATCCATTCTCACCACATGTCCATACCAGCGCAATCGTCTCTCTTGCACGCCACAACTGATGCTTCTAATGTTCAGCTTTTCTCTCAAGATACTTACACTCTGACGGGTATTCACATTGACATTACACATCCAACGGAGCATACTGGCTTCATTCCTTGCGAGCTTACGTATGTCCTCAGCAGTTACAGCCCATGTTTCACTGCCATGTAGCATGGTTGTTCGTACGCATGCGTCATACAGTCTGCCTTTTACTCTAAGTGAGAGTCCCTTTGTCGCCAGCAGGGGTAAGAGCTCTCTAAACTTTTCCCAGGCTATTCTTATTCTAGCAGCTACACTTTCAGCGCACCCACCCCCACTACTAACTTGGTCGCCCAGATAGCGGAAGCTATCAACTACCTCTAGTTTTTCACCTGGAATGAGATAGAAGTTGTTTCCTGTTTGTTTACAGTCTTTATTGCACCTGAACATCTGCCACAAACAAAAACTAACTTGCTAGTTAACCTGCCTTTGATGTTGCTGCACCTCTTATGTGTCCATAGCTTGCACCGGGTACATCTTATAGAGTTACTACCTACTCCTTTTCTACATACTGAGCAGGGCCATCTACCTGAAGGGGTTTGTGTTTTATCTACCTTCCTACTTATTAGGATTTTGGTTTTAGCTAGGTTGACTCTAAGGCCCTTCAATTCTAGACCTTGCTTCCACACCTGAAACTTCTCCTCTAGTTCTGATAGTGACTCCACAATTAGAGCAAGGTCATCAGCATAGAGGAGCTCCCTGGGGCAACCTGTCTTGAACTCCTCTGTGATTGCCTGGAGGACTATGGTAAATAAGAGGGGGCTGAGGACATGTGTGTTTTAAACGGCTACTACAACTATTATCTCAGGAAGTAATTTTTTTAAATTTTACCAGTTGACCTCAGATCAAGTTACTTGTTAAAAAAAGTACAAAGCTGAAATTAATGATTGAAAAATAATGAAATTCATATTTTGTCCTTTCGATTTTTTTAATATCTAATTTATAAATTAAAACTAAGGGCATTAATTGACTCATCATCTTCATCATCATTATCCTCATCATCATGACTACCACCCCACCACCAACAGCATCACCATCACTACTCATCATTTTATGCCTGTTTTATTCCCTTCTTCCATGGGTTGGATGGATCTTCTTCACCATGCATCTCATCACTTGTAGTCCCTTGTCATTGTGGATATAAATTGAGATGATGTGGTGATGACAAGAACGATGATGACGATGGTGGTGGTGGTTGCGGTGGCGTTGGTGATGAGAATATTGAAGAGCAGAATTCAGTTACTGGTGTTGGCAGTATTTCAGGTTTTCACATCCAAATAATGTATTTTCAAGTCAAATGTCAATAACATTTTTTAAGCATTGTAGCTATTTTAGTATTAATAATGCTATTAATAAATACTTTGATTCTGAGTCTATTTTTATGAATATATGAAATAAATCTTCCTCAAATATTTAATTTACTAAAATGCAATCCTGATCAAATTTATTATTAAGCAGAGGATATTTGAACTTTATTGGCGGAATTTACAGAATTTCCTGGTTAAGTTTCTTGCTTAGATTCAGTTTAATCCTTATAAGATTGCTTACATTATTTTCCACTCCTAAAAGAACATATATATGCATATATAGTAAAGCTTACATGATAGAATATATACATACATTGACATACATGTATTTATTTATTTCTAAAAAATATTTAAACTGAACAGTTACACTTGATTAAGCATTTTAAGAAGTTAGTCTTTCCAAGAAAGCACTTCTTCAAGTGTAGTCATAAAATTATGATGTTTCTTATTTTGCTTTTGTATTACATATGTGTTTGCTTATATTCTTGTATTTTTAAGTACTTAAATCTTGATGACATATTTGTATTGTTCCAAAGAAATTTCAAATGAATTTATTTAAAGGTCTTTTTTTATCAAAAATTATGATATTTAGATTAAAAACTGTGGTAGCATCCTAAATATAACAAACCATTAGAAAACAACAGAAACAACCCAAAATATATTAAGCAGCAAGAAAATATTCCATCTCGTGTATTTTTATATAAAACTAGCAATTTTCTCAGGCTTATTAATACCTAAAATAAATGCAGACATATGAATGAATTCCCTCTAGTTTCTATAAGAAGTTAACCTTCAAATTATTCTGGTAATGTTGATTCACTTGGAATTGTTGCATCAAAACAATTCAGAATATGGTTTATATTATCTTCTTAAAAATATGCAAAAGAAAAAAAATCTCTACATAAATAAACATAGATCCCAAATGTTAAATACAGCCTATGACCTTCTCCTTTAATGAGTTGTACCCCTTTACAATTTCATCTACTGGATGGAAAACTATGGCCTACAACTTGGAGCATACATATTTTCATGTATTATTTTATATATTAAGATATTATTGCTTACTATCACAAATGCAGAACTTGTTTGGTTTTTAAAAACTGACAAGCTTAAATTTCAATATATTACCAAAATATTGTTTGACTATCCATGTGTTAAGATGTTTACAAAAATGTATTGAACTATATTGAAGCAGAAAGCATATTTAACTTAAATTTAAACTTAGATTGTTGAAAATGTTAAACATAATTTTGGATCAGTTGTTTTATTTTTGGAACATAAAAGTGTTATTATGGTTACATTTGTATCCTTTGTGAGCATTAATGTCTGCACACATGTATCTTGGCCAACAATAATATACGTTTTCATTACGAACCTAGAAAACTGATATGGCAACAACTGGTTGTCTGACAATTAGAATCATGACTTTGAAAAGAGCTGAGCTACATATCGGGCACATGTATGTCTAGTTACTGACAATTAAGAATTTTTTTTACTCATGTATGTATATTGGGTATTTTGTCTCAAACTTTAGTGCATATTCAGATTTAGAAATGTACTTTTTATTCAAAATATTTTGCTATGTAAATCTCTACTCTTATGGTAGCTTGTTCTAGAATCCTCACTTGAATGTCATAATTGTTTTGCTGTCGTAATTGTTTTGCTTTCAGAAATCTGTCGTAGATTTCCAATAAAAGTTGTATAGTAGATTATCCTCATTAATTCCAATCACTTTACTATAAAGAGGCTGTAGTATCTATATTTATATTAGGCACATATAGGCATGTAAATTTATCTGCTTTGCATACATAATACATGTGCCTTTAGACAAAACACATTGCTATTTTAGCATCCTCTCTCACATTTGAAAATACCATTACTATTTTACATGTTGGGTGTTTGGAATTTAGGTTTCTTAGATTTTGCATGCAAGTATTAAGTACTCAAAAATTTTCCAAATGTCTCTAAACTATTCCTTTAATCCTGTTTTCAAATTTTACTACTTTCTCCATTAGGAGAAACAGATGCAACTAAAATTTAAATTTGCTGAGTGGTTCTACAACCATGTAAAATTATCCTCCACAGTTCTACATTTCCTGAACTAAAACTAAAATCAGTAATAAAAATTAAATTATTATTTTATTTATTATAGGTATATTTCTTGAAAAGAAAAATAATCAAAACTTAATTTTTTATGATAAACTAATGAATATCCAACTAGAATTCTATTAAAGGAATAATATTTAATCTCAAAAGTACAATGGACTTTGAATTTTTTTAAAGAGGTCTAGCATTTCCTTGTCTGGTAAAACTTGTAAAGCTGTAGTTGTCAGTCTTGAACAAAATAATATTTTTAAACTTGTATATATCTCCTTTTGGAATATCAAAAATGCATCGGGAAGTTTGTTGGTGTCTGGAAAGCTTTAAGAATTATTTTGCAATAGGAAAATAATCATCAGGCTTGATAGATTATGTTTAAGCAAATTGTAATCAGCATTTTTGATATTATTAGAATTCTTTATTAAAAAAAAACTCTCTATTTTTAATTATTGTTTTATTGTCCCACCACAATGAATTTGCTGAATGAGACAAAAGTTTATTCACTCACTTTTAATTTACTCTGTTACTACTTAAAAATACTTCCTTAATAACTTATTTACTATCTTTTTTACCCTAAAAATTTTATTGGATAGAGTTGCTGTTCTTTCAATAAAAAGCTTTAGCACAAGAGCTGTATTATGACCCATTTTGAGCTAGAATATGAACCTTTGAATAAATTCAGAGAGTTGTAATGCACTAAATTGTCCATGTGAACATCAACTAAATTTATTAGCCTTAACATTTTAGAGCACTAAGGATGATGCAGTTGAAAGGATAATCTCCAGCCAGCCAAAGAATTTCTGATCTTCAGTGGTTTGATCTACAAAGCTCTAAGTACCACAGATTGTAATAGTTTACAGCTATGAATATTTTATTGGATTGAATCTCCTTTCCTTACTTTGGTACCCTTCTTGTAATTGAGAATATTAGGTATTGGACTAGCAATGTAAGATTCACAAGTACTGTCTATAAGATAGGAATGTCATCACATGTTTCTGACCTTGAGTATCTCAAAGCATTTCACAGTTGAATGATAATGTTGAATGACTGATAGGTTAGGAATGTCTTTTTAATGAGATTCCTAACTGAAACTAATCAGTTGTTGGCCTTTTGGTTAAGATCAAAGAGTAGTAGTCTTTTGTTTGGATAAAAATGATTTTGAACTGTGAAGAAATCCAATGTTTATATTATAAAAAAAATTCTTTGGGCTCTAGCTGTATACAATGCTAAATCATTTAGCTGCTAACAGCATGAAATCACAACAAGCTGTTATAGATAACTAAAAGTCTTTATAAAACTCTAAACATAATAATGGTCAGGTTACTACAAACTTTTAGTAATGTGCTAAATTTTATTTTATAGACATCTGTGTCTGAATTGGCGAAGCGAGCAGTATCCAAGCTGGAGACACGGAAATATACAGGAAGCAAAGGGAAATTTTCACGTTCTTACACTCCAACTTCAGATTTATACAGTCAAAGTTCAACAACAGATGCATGTGCCATTTGTCTTGAAGACTATAGAAATGGCCAGGTAAATAACTTGACTTCTACAGAATTTACAATATCAAGAAAACACTTAGAAACAAGTATTAATTGTAATTTGTGCTGGCTCTGGTCATTGATGCCAATAGCATATGAACTTTATTGTGATTAAACTTGAATGTAACTGTTGATATAATAGTGTGTGTATGTGTATGATGTACACACACACACACTTATGCATACATTCTCTTTCTCTTTCACACACACATTTAGTTTGAATTTCTGATATGAAGGATTTTCATTATTATACATTGATATATTCTATATTCAGACCAGTGTCTTTATCTTGGTTAATATCTTGCAACATTTTGACCAGTGTACCCTCAAGCCATCTTCAGATGCCTGTCGTATTTGATAATATTTTCAGAATTTGGAACCAAATTCTTTACTGTGACAACCAACTTAAACTACATTTTTGAGTAATTTGAATAAAATTTGTGCAAAAATTTAATTTACAAGTCGTTAAATACTAGGCCATTAAGAATGAATTAGAAAATGATTTCTTGTACTTCCCTGTAGATTGCATGCAAATACTATTGCACAAGCACATAAAATGACAATTGTTGTCTTGTAATCGGTTAATGCTTTGATGCTTTATTTTCATGTTTCTTTTAAAATCTTCAAAACATAACAACCATTAAATTCAAGCATTTAAATTTTTGAAGTAATATTACTTAAACTTTAAAAGAAAAAAAATATCTTCAGAGATCTTCGATTTTCTTTCAGGAACTTCGTGTTTTGCCCTGTCAACATGAATTTCATCGGAGCTGTGTAGATCCGTGGTTGGTGACAAATCGAACATGTCCCCTGTGCTTGCATAACATCATGGGTAAGTGATTTTATTGTTCTGTATTTCTGGAAATAAAACTAGTGCTTGGCTTTATTTCAAAAGTAGGAAAAGATATATAGATGGGATTATTCTCTTTAAATCATTGACTTCAAGACTATTTGGACTCAGTAGGCTTATGGTTAACATTAAACTGTTAAATAGTAGACAAAATATCAAGAAAAAGAATTTAAAGAAAATAGCATTAAAAAATTTCATTCTTAGCATACAAACTGTTTAAGTGTGTACATCTCATGTATTAAAGAAATATCAATGGTAGTTCTAATTTTAAGATAATATTTTTATGCTGATATGTCACACAAGTTTATGAATGCCTCTCATTTCAGTTTCTTCCAGTTTTTATCTTTTCATCATTAGTTAAAAATGTCAATTGACAGAATACTGAATATTTGTATATCATTGTCATAATTAATATCATTGTCATCATCATAATTCATTTCATATCGGCTTTCTGGATTGGCATTGGTTGGAGTGGGTCATCATGGCTCAAATTAGTTCTGATTTAGAATTATCACCCTCCCTAGGTATGGTTGGAGACCATGCCTTACTCATACACTTCATTTTGTGTGGTTTTTTTCAACTGGATGCCCTTCCTAATGCCAACCACTTGAACTCTGCCTATGAACCAGATGATGATATTAAACTAGGCAACAGGTCCAGTGTACAACCCAAGAACTAATTGAATTGTTATTTGATAACAATTATCCTTTCATTGATTGACTATTATTTTTGATTACTAAATTTTAGCTTTTTTTTTTTTTATTAGGTGGAATTTCTCGGCATGATGTCACTAACAGTCAACCAAACAGCCCTACAGGTGGCATTCCTTCCACTAGTAATGCCATCACATCCACATCAACGTTAGGTAATAACAGTAGTAATAACAACAGTATTCATCAACACCGTAATAATTTTAATCAGCATCACCATCATCATCATCAACTTGGTCCACAATCATCAAGTCATCGCAACTCAGTTGGTATCAATGTTCCTGCATACAGTCAGATGGATTACTTTGAGACTTTGGCCTCATCTCGTCCAACGTATCCTGGAATGATATCCAGCACAGTTCGTGCTTGTCCCTCTTGTGAAAGCACCAGAGGTGGCTGTGTAGGTAACCCAATGGTTATTCCGTCCTCCAGTACTGCTACAGCAGGTTCTAATCAACATAACTCCAGTTTCTACATGAGCACAAGCATCAATCCACAACCTCGTTCACATTTTCTTCACTCATTCCAAAACCGTACTTCTGGTCTAGATTATACTCATGCGCTTCAAAGGGCACTTTACCTTGCTAAATCATATAATCGCCATACTACCAATGCATCTAAGACATCTGCTTCCCCTACTACTAATGCTACATCCAAAGAAATAAATGTTACTTCTAAAACAACCTCATCAATAGTGCCACATTCATTCCAATTAAGTACTACCACTTCCAGTTCTGACAATATCTATAGTAATTCCCCTCTGATTTTGGGTCGAACACGCTTTTATCCTTCCCAAAAACTCAATGCATGTGAAAGTGACCCTGAGTATTCTAGTAGTAAAAATAACATAAGCACAGTAGCAACATGTGGTAGCTGGAGCTCGGACCAAAACCCTAGTAATGAAAGTCTCCAGTGCAACTGTTGCCGTCGCATGAGTGATTCTACATATATTGATAGTAACCAAAGTACCTATGGTAGCACTGACATCAAGGATCCTAGTGATGTAAGCAGTTATGATTCAAATGTATATCGGAGTGAGACACCAGAGAGTGTAAAAGTAGACCAGGCCAATGTTGCTTCATTACAAAGAAAGCATGCATCTTATTTATCAAGTGCATACCATCAGCGGCAACATCAACATATTCGTAGAAAAAGAGATAACTATTCTTTGCACACCAAGACAGCTGAGTACCATTTGGACTACAGCAGTAGTAGTGACACATCTGTTGGTAGCCAACTAACTGCTCATGATGGTATCAACCCAACACGCAAAATATCTTCTTGTAACCTTAGTGAAGCTTCATCAGAACATTCACTGAGTCAGTTATCGGCCATATCTGGTAGCGATGAAAGTTTCTCTTCAGAAACTAGTCACATTCTTGCTCAGACGAGTTGTGTTCCTTCTGTAACAACTAAAACAACATCAGTATCTGTGAAATCATCTTCCTGCAAGCCCAGTGCCAAAGAAGAATTAATGAAAATTAGCAACACTGTGATAAAACCTTTTAATGACACTCATTCAAATACACCTGATTGCCATGAGAGCAAGCTGCCAAAGCAATTTCCAAACCCTCATTCCCGACATAAAAACACACGACGACACAGCTCTGTTTTTCATAACCGTCATTCTGTCCCTTCTCTACGAAATAAATTAAAAACTTGTGGACTTCCTCTTCCACCTTCAGCAGCAATAGTCAGTCCTCTGACTGGAGTCTTAACTGGATTACGCCGAGGTGAAGAAATATGGGAGCACTACAGACTCTCTAAAGGCCGAGGCCAGTCTAGCACTAGTAATTCATCATCTCCATTACATCACACTCTGCCATCAGTCAGGTCATCACAACTCAAAATGAAAACTGAAAACATAATCTCCCCTCCTCAATCATTAGCCTCTATACCTCCTCAGTTATCAGCCTCTTCCAAACAATCTGAAGATACAAATCCTTCCCTCTCTGTACTATCCCCATCCACTTCAAGATTTTTGTCCTATGATCAAAAATCTTTGTATCCCACCACCACCATTACTACCTCTTCCTCTACAACAACAACAACTGCTGGCTGCAGACCTGGTTTTTCACATGAACGTGCATGTCCATGCTGTAATAATCAAAAGTTTAATGTACCCAATTCTAACCCTCGGAGATCAATGGTGCTATTTACTGAACATCAAGGTAAGTCAGATTTCAGATTCTTAGCTTTCCATAAATATCCAGAATTACTATGTCTAATATAATGATACCTCACTAAATCTGTCATGATATAGTTATTATTATAAGTTACTGTGCAGATGATCCAGATTTGATCTCATAGTTTACTTTGCTACTCTAGCTTCTTCATTCATAGTACATCTTAATTTTTAATGCTGATTGAGCACTAGTGCTCTGTGTTAGTTCAATTGATGCATCCCATGGTGTTCCTGGTTAAATCGCTTTGTTTGAGATTCTGACTTGTCTTCTTATCGTATGGCACATATCCTGTTGTTAACTGCAGTGAGCAATGTGTATATATTTATATCAGTACTAAGGTGATTTGTAAGGTGATTTTTACACACTTAAAAAATATTCTGTGAATGGTATATACATTTAAATTTTGGTTTGCAATGAAAATTCTTCATTTATTGCATTAATTACTTTTTATAAACCACTAAAACTATTGTCTGTTAATGTTACTTATTTTAAAATTATGATTAGAAAAACATGATTAGTTTAAGTGAAATTTTGTAATAACTAGATTGGAATTAACAATCGATTTGTCTTCAATAATGTATTTGTTAAAATAGTTGCATTACTGATTATTCTCTGTTGTCTTTTTGTCACAGGTACAATTGTCACACTACCTTTAGAAGAAGAAGAAAATTATGCTCCTTCAAATGCAGTATAAAGGAGATCAGAGGACACTAGATAAAAATGAAGAGATGAAAATGGCAAAAATATTAAAAGACAGAAAATTGATTACTGATTGTCAATATTTGACTGATGTTTTTTTAGCGTGTTTAATGAACACACAGCTAAATTGTAACATTCTTTGACAAAATTTTACTAATATCTGACCATAATTCTGTTGTAAGGATTATTAAATTGTTTATAAGAATAAACTATGTGTGTATGTATACATACATGCACACATGTGTGTATATATGATTTATACGAAAGGCTTTTAAATGAAAACTGCAAAAGTGGTATAAAATGTATTTGATTTTCAATCCTCAGTTAAATGATATTGAACCTTGAATCCTACAATTATTTTCCCAAAATATTTATAACTAGCAGTATGAAAATTTCATAGAACTATGTGAGAAATATGTGAGTTTATTATCTGTTAGCTTTTGCAGTTTTCTTTTGAATGTTTCCTTGTGTACAAAGTAAAATATTTAGGAAGATGAATTAAAAATAAATATTTAAAAAAAAGGTTACTTCTCACTCTTGTTTAACCTAATATAGTGATCAAAATTTCAGCTTAGTTTATTTATATTTTCATTATAGTATCTATGTAACTTATATTCTTTTCCACAAATTTAAATAAAACATTATTTTTTTCAGATTAACATTGTTATTCTTATCACCAATATTGTTGTCCTTTATATTTGTATCATCATCATTAGTAAAGCTAAAAATTTATTCGTGGTTTAGGTACAAATTTGGATATTATTCATCTTAAGTTGATAATAATTGTTACCTAATCTGTTTTAACAATTAAATGGATTAGATTACAAAGATCCGTCAACTTGATAACATTTTGTTATTTTGGATAGATTCTTTTTGATTGGCTTCAGCAATATTGTACTCAGGGAATTTAATACTAAATGAATTCACTTAAGATATTTAAAGTTTTCCCAGATCTGTTCTGTCTTTGGGAAATATTTTATTTTCTCACCATTAAAAAATCTACATGAACAATATGATTTATTCTAATGTTATTTATATAGAAATGAGAACTAAATAAAATATCAAAAATGTATATTAAATGTATATTTTCATACATAGTTGTATGTAAATATATTGATTTTGAGTGAATGTATAGATGTGTGTATGCATGTATGTATAAAGAGGCCTACTTTATGGGCTTAAATTTATATATAAGTGCTATATGAATCAATTAAAAAGGAATATATAGAGCATGTAAATGAAAATATATAAATACAGAGTTATACATGAACAAATATATTTACTTCCAAGTATTTCTATTAAACATATAAATTAAATAAATCACAGAATGTGTATTAGATTTTAAGAAATTTTTTTCAGTGCAACTAAAATAATATAGGGTTGGCTGTGAAGGCACAAAGGCTGTGAAGTTAGATGCTTGACTATTGAATATGCGGCTATCAATCCAAACACAGTTACAGCCATTGTGTTATGCTTCTAGGCATAGGCACATTACTGTCCTTGGCTCAGTCTGTCTAGCTGAAAACATGTGCCATTACCACTTCATAACTGAGTTGCTAGCATTAAAACAGCATCTAGCTGTAAAACCTTTTGTTTTAACATTTTATGGGCAAATAACCAAATTTGCAAATTCATCCTACATAAACTTTAAGGGAATAGAGTAAAAGAAAAATGCAACGTACCATCACTTTATTTTATAATACTGTCTCTTTATTTTCATCAAAGTCAATGGTTGCATTGATTTGCTACCTTTTTAGAAATTCCTTAACTATATTCATTCCTAAAGGGCATTATACAAATATTTTCTCCACCAATTACTAGAGAATACTAGTAACAATAAGATATGTTGCAGTAATAAAGATATAAAACATTAATGTTGTTTTTAATTAGATGTAATACTGAACCAGTTCCCAGTGTGTGAATATTATAAAGTTTTTATTATTTCAGCTCTAATTGTTTGACCATTTGCTCTTAAATTCTTTATTATGTTCAGAAATTACAAAATTTTGCTTAGTGTGCCCCAAATATTTCAAATATTTTCATGGATTTGATTATCATAATTAGTATGATTGATAAGATTGAAGGCAAATTTTTTTAATATTGCTACAGTATGAAAATTGATTGTTGTTAATAAAACATTAAAACATAGTATATCAAATGATAGTATTGGAATACCTGTGTTTTTTAAAAATTTTATCAGGCAAGCTTTGGAAATTATTGAAAGTTTCCACATATAGTTAATTTCTGATCCTATTTTATTTAATTGCAACTAATGTGTTCACACTATTCTTTAGATACAAGTCTTTAAGTTGTAAATTAAGTTGAGATGAAAAAAGAATACTGGTTTATATAAAACATTGGGAACTAAAGCTTTGTTTGTCATATTTAGTACTAATTATATGTTATTGGTGAAAGTACATTTTATTTTTATTTTCTTCATGTATGATTTATAGAACATGCTTCTATAACAATGAAAAGCGATCTTTCTGATGTTTACACTGAAATTTATATAAACCAAAATATTAAGAAATAATCCATGAGGACATGGTTCTTGAAAGAAACATTGGGTTATTCCCAAACTAAGAGATATACCAATTACAAACTTGTCTTGTATTTACTTGCCCTAATTACATTAAAAAAAAATAAACAAAAATAATTCTTTTGTCTTCATGAGTTATAAAAACTGAAGCTCAAAAAATATATCTTCAGTTTCTTTCTCTTAAGTGCATACATATGTATATCCATACTTATATTGTGTTATTAATGATATACCTGTCTGACAATCTTTTATATGACCATTTCTGTGTCTGTGTCTGTTTTATCCTTGGAAAAGAGAGTATAGAGAAAAACAATTCTGAAACCAAATTATGTGGTGTAATCATATACAAAATTTTACACAATATTTCTGCTTAGATAATTTAGCATTTTAGGTTACATACATGATTTCCATGTAGCTAAAAAATGTGAATGGGTCAAACATTTATCTGCAGAGACTGAAACGATAGGTTCAAATATTTCAAACTGTTTTGTTTTGTTTTGTTTATTGCATTAAAGCACTTGTCCCCATAAATACATACTTGCTAATATTAATCTTTAACCCTTTTGATACCAAACCACCTGAGATTGCCTCTTGTTGCATAAATACAACTTCCTAATTTAAAGTGATTTAAATTAAAACCTAAATTTCATGTTAATTTATGTTTAAAATACCAGGTTAATAATGACAGTTATTTTACTAAATTCTTCATTATTTTACAAAATTAAACTAAAACAAAGACTGGATTTTAATGGAATTATTGTAACAAAGGGGTTAAACTGCTTCAACAGTAAATTTGATGTGATGTGTTCTCATCGATTTTTAAAAAATGTGGTCCATAAAAACCTGTTTTGAATCAGCTAGAAGTTTAATTGTGAAATTGCAGTTTTATATAATAGAGAGGTAAGTTAGAAACTTCTATTCATTGGTTTGGTTCCTTTTATATTTCAATGTTCAATTCCTGATGGATTTATTTTCTGAGTTTCAGTTATCTGATGATGGTTCAATAAAATAACTAGAAGTGATACTGTAATTCTTGAAAGTACTAATGTATGCCTTTATATGCACACACAAGGGTGTGAGTGTATATATATCTATACTATATATAAAACAGAGATGTGTGTGTAATCGCTTTTCACGTGAAATCGACTTCACCAAATGCTTCCATACTTGTAATGCATGAATAATTTGACCTCGGATAAATCTTAGGCTCTTCATTTGATTTTTTTAATTAAAAATAAATAATATTGCTTTATATTTAAGATTCACTTCTTTAAAAAGGTTCCTCAATATCAACTTCCGGTAATGACGTAACAACGGCAAAAAGCTTCACTCTCTATTTTGTGTGTGAGTGTGTGTGTTTGAGAGAGAGTAAATACTACATACACACCGCTCTCTCACTCTGTCTCACACACATACACACGCACACACACACACACACACACCTTGACTCACTCACACTCTGTCTCTTACAAACACACACATACATAAATGTATACAAACATATTTACAGACACATGTGTGTATGCGCACGCGTGCGTGTTTGTAAGAGACAGAGTGTGAGTGAATCAAGGGCTGTGTTGTCATATGCATACACCCAAAGATGTATGTATATTTATGCATGTACGTATACATGACAACAAACCTCTCTCTCACTCTCACTCTGTCTCTTACAAACACACACATACATAAAAGTATACAAACATATTTACAAAGACATACGTGTGTATGCACGCGCTCCGGTATTGATGTAACAACGGCAAAAAGCTTCACTCTATTTTGTGTGTTCGTGTGTATGTGAGAGAGTGAGTAAATACTACATACACACCGCTCTCTCACTCTGTCTCACACACATACACATGCACACACACACCCCTTGACTCACTCACACTCTGTCTCTTACAAACACACACATACATAAATGTATACAAACATATTTACAAAGACACGTGTGTATGAGCACGCGTGCGTGTTTGTAAGAGACAGAGTGTGAGTGAGTCAAGGGCTGTGTTGTCATATGCATACATCCAAAGATGTATGTATATTTATGCATGTACGTATACATGACAACAAACCTCTCTCTCTCACTCACACTCTGTCTCTTACAAACACACACATATATAAATGTATACAAACATATTTACAAACACACACGTTAAATGCGCGCGCTTCCACAATCGCCATTTATTTCAATTACTCTTGTGAGGATATTCACGTAAATCATTTTTTTCATTTAATCCCCATTTTAATTTTCGTAAAAGTTTTCAAGTACCAATGAGGCTTTTTGGCACATCTTCAATTTTCCCCATTCATGAGAGGCACCCAGCCATCATTCATCTGAGAGTCCATCTACAGAATGTCCTCTCAAATTTCTATACAGCATATTTTGCCTTTTTTTCTTCAAGTATATAAGCAACAATTTCATTCCCGAGCAACGCCGGGTGCCTCTGCTAGTATATATATATATATATATATATATATATATACATATATATAATATTTGTGAATAAATATATAGATATAATATTTGTAAACAAACTCAAAGGCTTTGTAAGTTACGGAGATAGAGCGACTATGGAAGTCTCTTAGTAGAATAATTATATAATAATATATCATAATAATAATATATTCCAATTTAAAGCGACATTTTTGGGTGAGTGTTTGGCCCAATTGGATGCGCATGGAGCCGTGTTAATGTTGATATGTGGGTTTGATTCCAGCCTTGGTTAGCTCATCATTTTTTAATCAATTTATATAAAAAAATGTCACTTTAAATCGCACTATATATATTATTGTGTGTGTGTATATATATATGACCTTTACTTATACATACACTATAATAAAAGATGTAAACTAATTTTGGATAGTATTGAGAAAAATTTAAATAAATAAGTGAAAACATCATGAAAGAAAACTGAAACTGGTTGTATTGTGATATAAACACATCTTAAAATTGTATCACAGTAGTTTAAGAGAATGATAGAAATAAAGAATTGGAACTCTTCAGTTTTGAAATATATATTACATACTAAATGGTGTCAAGAGGTAAGTTACTGTAAGTAATAATCACCAGAAAATTAAGAGGACAAATAGTTAAATGTTTAAGAGAAAATGTTATAGTGCACATGTAAGAGTAACAGAAAATAAAGTGGACCAAAAATGAAAAAAATATATAACTGGATACATTTACACACACACACACTCAAAAAGGACTGAGGTGACAGGTGATTCACTGTGCCTGAGAAGACCTGTCCATCTCAGCAAAGAAATGTTTATGCTTATGTCCATCCCCCACACCCAATCTTTGCCTGTCAAGCTTTCCTCTACTCATCACACTAGAATGTATGCACGCATGTGTATATATAGCCTCAGGCCAACTAAAGCCTTGTAAGTGGATTTGCTAGACAGAAACTGAAAGAAGCCCATCATGTGTATATATATATGTATGTGTGTTTGTCCCTCCTGTTATCACTTGACAACTGATACTGGTGTGTTTATGTCCCTGTAACTTGGCAGTTCGGCCGTGGGGTCGATTTCTTTGACTAAAACTTTTTGAGGCGGTGCTCCAGCTGGGCCACAGTCAAATGACTGAAACAAGTAAAAGAATATATATATATATTATCATTTAGTGACCATATTCCAATGAGGAAGATTAGGAAATGACTGCCCATGTCCAGTGCCAAAAGTGGTGGTTTGAAGAGCAGCAGATCAGTAAAGATGATACAGTAGACAGGGGAAGGGTAAGAGAGATACATGACATGTGGTTGGGTATGTTGCACAGAGATTGGGAGATGTGTGGTGGTGGAGGAGACAGATAATTTGGTGGCTCGAGGTTAATCAATGTAAAATGTCAGTGGAGAGAATAATATTAAAGAGGGATATCAAGTGAAATGGTTATGGATAGTAAGGGAGATATCAAGGAAAAGGTGATATTAGAGAGGTGATGGGTGGCAGTGGTGTCTTGAGGAAATTGGGTGAAGAGCATGTTTGTGAATATGTATACACACACGGTGCTTCCAGAACTCAGTTTTATTGAGGTAGGCAGATTTCAAGGACTGTACAGTGTTAGTCATCCTCTCCTTTGTCATCTCTTCTGTGAGGTTCAAGCTCCTGAGATTCAGCCTTCACTACTTCATCCCGTGTCTTCCTGGGTCTCCCTCTATTACAAGCTCATCAACATTAATTGAACAGCACTTCTTTATAGAGCTATCTTCATAGCAGTGCAGTCTTCCTTCTCGGATACTTCATCTAATTCCACTTACACTCTGTTTTTTGTACTAGCACATTTTTGTACAGCACATTTGTACTAGGTCGTTCATCACACACCATTACATGAATAAGTATACCTTCAGCCACACTTCGGCATCTACCATTGACAAGACCAAGGAAGGCTGAAATCACATGATCTGGTAGTTTTAGCAGCAGAGATGGCAGTTGACTTATCTCCTGCTAACAATATAAACAAGAGTGCTTATATGCACCAAATGTGAAGCTCTCTCACAGTAACTATTGTAGTTTTCTGTGTTTTAACACAACATCCACTCTTAAATGGGGACAAATATTACCATTTGGTGTTAATACTGCATCAACTGCTATTATATATATATATATATATCAATATCAAAGGAAGGTTAACTAGGAAGTTAGTTTTGTATGTAGCAGATGTTCAGGAGCTATAAACACTGTAAATGTGCAGAAAACTTCTGCCACATTCCAGGGAGAAAAACTAGAAGTGGTTGATAGCTTCTGTTATCTAGGTGACCAAGTTAGTAGGGGGGGGGGGTGCGCTGAAAGTGTAGCTGCTAGAATAAGAATAGCCTGGGCAAAGTTCAGAGAGCTCTTACCTCTGCTGGTGAGAAAGGGTCTCTCTCTCGGAGTAAAAGGCAGACTGTATGACGCATGTGTACGAACAGCCATGCTTCAGGGCAGTGAAACATGGGCCGTGACTGCTGAAGACATGCATAGGCTCACAAGGAATGAAGCCAGTATGCTCCGATGGATGTGTAATGTCAGTGTGCATATTAGACAGAGTGTAAGTACCTTGAGAGAAAAGTTGAACTTAAGAAGCATCAGTTGTGGTGTGCAAGAGAGACGATTGCGCTGGTATGGTCATGTGGCGAGAATCGATGAGGATAGCTTTGTGAAAAAGTACCACACCCTAGCAGTTGAGGGAACCTGTGGAAGAAGTAGGCCCAGGAAGACCTGGGATGAGGTGGTGAGGCATGACCTTCGAATATTGGGCCTCTCCGAGGCGATGACTTCTGACCGAGACCTTTGGAAATATGCTGTGCGTGAGAAGACTTAGCAAGCCAAGTGAGACCTAAATCCAAGGCCTCTGCCAGGGATGTAGCCAGCCCACTTATGCGCACCCTTCCTTCATTGGACACTAAACTCCGGTTGCGAAGACCTGTTGAGGCAAGTGAAATTGAAATCGAACTAAATTTGACGACTGGCACCCATGCCAACATCGTCTCCTTCATTGGACACAAAACTCGGCTCGCGAAGATCTGTTGGGGCAAGCGAAAGTGAAATCGTGATGGCACCTGTGCCCAGCGTCGCCTTTCTAGCACTTGTGCCGGTGGCACGTGTAAAGACATTCGAGCGAGATCGTTGCCAGTGCCGCTGGACTGGCTCTTGTGCAGGTGGCACGTAAAATACACCATTTTGAGCGTGGCTGTTGCCAGTACCGCCTGACTGGCCTTCGTGCCGGTGGCATGTAAAAGCACCCACTACACTCTCGGAGTGGTTGGCGTTAGGAAGGGCATCCTTCTGTAGAAACTCTGCCAAATCAGATTGGAGCCTGGTATATAGCCATCTGGTTTCACCAGTCCTCAGTCAAATCATCCAACCCATGCTAGCATGGAAAGCGGACGTTAAACGATGATGATGATATATATATATAATACAATGTGCCAGAAGGACATAATACCCTGGCAATGCCAGGGTGCATTGCTAGTGATTGATAAAGCTAAACTATTATGGGAAAGAGAAAACATCTGAAAATCACTGATTTCTTCAAATTCTTCTTCAGAAATATAGTCAAAATTTTATTGGCAATTTTCTAAGTGAACGCCTGAATGACAAAACCATAAATTTTATATCACATTGTTTCTCCGGCATTTTACGCTGCAATCATGTATGGGATATCCAAAGGGAATTAGTTTATATTTTTAACACTTTCAAAGTTTACTCCACCTTCAACCGTACATAAATTTCATATCAGTATTCTTTTGTATAACTGATTTTTTCAATACCCAAGTCTAAAGAAAGTGGATATTAATTATTGATATGGACACCAAATAGTTAAAAAATCCTTGGAATTCATATTAATCGTGAAATGTATTACTTTTGTATTTCTTTTGTAAATTTAAACACAAAGATAATGTACATTATTGTTACATATATGATCACAGAAAAGTTTAAATATAGTACTATTCCTTACATGTAGAATTGAAAGCCTTGTTACTTACATAATTTGATCCGGTTTAGAACAGAACTGGTGAAATTTTTTAAATAATATTTTTAATACATTGCCTTTGTTACGTAATTTTCAAAATAATCCAGAATCTCACTATAAATCTTTTTATTTGAAATTCAAATCGCATTTTAGTACTTTGAAATATTCAGGTACTCCATACATAATGTAATAATATTCAATACAGAGTTGTTTCCCTTCAATAGCATTTTAATTACAGTAGAGCAGCAGCTAAGATGTGTTACTTATATCTTCAACAAATTGCATCATAAATGGAAGCATAAACGGATCTAAATATTGAGTCTGGGCAAAAAATGCCCTAGATTGTTGTTGGCACTCCGTCGCTTACAACGTCGAGGGTTCCAGTTGATCCGATAAAACTGAGTTCTGGAAGCACTGCTCGCGAAATTAGCATGCAAGTGGCTGAGCACTCCACAGACACGTGTACCCTTAACGTAGTTCTCGGGGATATTCAGCGTGACACAGTGTGACAAGGCTGACCCTTTGAATTACAGGCACAACAGAAACAGGATGTAAGAGTGAGAGAAAGTTGTGGTGGAAGAGTACAGTAGGGTTCACCACCATCCCCTGCCGGAGCCTCGTGGAGCTTTACGTGTTTTCGCTCAATAAACACTCACAACGTCCGGTCAGGGAATCGAAACCGTGATCCTATGACCGCAAGTCCGCTGCCCTAACCACTGGGCCATTGCGCCTCCATGCCCTAGATTATCTACCTGCAGAAAGAAAGAATAGAAAACAAATAAGAACGATACAGGGAGGTAACTCTTTCTCAGCAAAATAGTTGCTTAGAATGTCTTCAAGGGGACAGGATCTTATGAGGTAAACGTTTAAAGCGTTTATATATATATTTTTTTTGTTTGTTTGTTTGTTTGTTTATTTCGTGTTACGAAATCATAAAATACTCGTTTTGTGTTAGAAATTTGCAGAATCAACCGTTTGTTTATTCTTATGTAAGCTAAATTACTTTTCTGAATATATTTTTTAGTTAAAGTTTCATTCCAGTAACTTTTTAAATTGTGTCGTCTGCCTGAATCACTAATCGGCGTTTCTCTCTGTCATCTCTCTCTCTTCCTCCCTTTCTATATCGCCCTCTCTCTCTCTCTCTCCCTCCTCCTTTTATTACCCTCTCTCTCTGTAAAGAGCTGGAGGATCTCTTCTGTTTGATGTAAAGGGTCTAATTTCGTTGAGGATTTCTACAGCACTGGTTTTGCGTACCAATTACGAAAATAATTACCATTGTTTGAAGAAATTAGGGCATACCTACACAAGTGTGTTCCCCTTCATCTTTCACCAGCCTTGTTTCCTCATAACTTTCAGAATAAATGAGTATTTTTAAATGAAATTTTCTATAATTACCTTTCAGAGTTGGTGTAGATTACGATATCAAAATTCAAGGTTAAAAAAAAAAATAGTGGGTACGCGCACACACGTGTTGTCACACATCACATATATTTCTATAAAATGAAACTTGAAATGATGCAAAAACTATGTGATGTGTATCAGTATGTGTGTGTACCACCATTCTTTTTCCACTTTAATTTTTGATATAATCATAATCTACACCATCTGGAAGATATTTGTATAAAATTTCATTAAAATGAATTATCCTGGCATTCAGTTGAGCTTCTTTCTTTTTTTTTTTTAATATTTAAGTATAATATGCATATATATGTGTGTGTGTGTGTGTGTGTGTGTGTGTGTGTGTGTGTGTGCGTGTGTAAACACTTATTAAATTTTCAATTGCTTTTACATTTGTAAAACAATACTGTAAGAATAATCCAGGTAAATGTATATGTACTAATGAAAAAACATGATTTTCAATTTTATATGCATATAATTTGGATTTATTTATTTATCTTTTTAACACCTGATTTAGATATTCTTGAAACAGCAGGAGTAACATTCTGAAATATGATGGAAAGGGTGCATAGGAAAAAATGCTTAAGAATCATAAATCCAAGTTTTCTTTCTTAACTAATCCTTCTCTGTGATAATTTATTCTTTTTATGCTATTTCATAAGTGGATGAACCAAGCTCCTCCTCCTCCTTTTAACATTTGTCTTCCAGTCTGGCAGGTGTTAGACAGTTT
The DNA here is from genome assembly GCF_046866305.1 of Octopus bimaculoides. Classification (NCBI taxonomy): domain Eukaryota; kingdom Metazoa; phylum Mollusca; class Cephalopoda; order Octopoda; family Octopodidae; genus Octopus; species Octopus bimaculoides. The sequence continues at coordinate 54,948,250 of NC_142928.1, forward strand.
CAGAGGAATTGGTAAGTTAGAAGACTGCTCCAAGTTCTACTGTCTGCTTCAGCATGGTTTCTATGGTTAGATGTCCTTCCTAATGCCAACCATTTTATAGAATGTACTGAGAGCGTTTTATGTGGTGCTATCAGTAGTCTTGCATTAGAGGAAAAACATGGCTACCTCAGGTGGAGAGAGAGAGAGGAGATGGTGAAGGTGTTATGGGGAAGGAAGCAGGAGCCATACACCTAAGTTACAGGGAAGTGTATATAGTGAAGTGGACTGGGAATTGGAGAGGGGGAATGGGTGTGTGCATTCAAAAGATTGGGAAAGGAGTGTGGGTGTTGATGAGGTGTGAGAGGGAATTTAATTAGTGGGCACAAGTACAGGGAGGGCATATTAGGAGGATATGTTGTAGGGAAGGGATTCAACAAGTAGGTATGTGAGAGAATATGAATGGGAAGGGAATAACTGCAGTGGTGAGCATGGGTGAGGGATAGGGTGCTATGAACATAAAAGACATGCTTTTATAGCCTGGATTTTATTTAGCCAGGCAGGTTTTCTATACTGTAAATCATCAATCGTCTTTTATCATCCTCTCTGTGAAGCTCAATATTCGAATTTTAATTTTAGTTGGAATCTTACTGTCCTGCTAGCTAGAAACAGCAGCTAAATCTCACTCAAATCACACCTTTCCATCTTAAACAAAAAATTGAAAGAAACATGTAACAATGTAATTTTAAATACACAAATAGATGATATAGTCACAGCAAGAACACCTGAGATCATAGGTCTGCTCAATCAATCCTAACCTAAGAGCTAAACAAAAGCAACATTAAGTCATGTGGGTGAGGAAAAATACCTCAGAGGAATGTTCTGTATATTAAATGCAGAAATAGTAGGGTCTTGCATTATTTATTGCAGGGAATAGAAAAAAAACTTCGATCCTCACAACACACTCCTAGTAAAAGAATTTTCACACTAACTAGTTTAAGCAGTTTTACTTATCATTTTACCAAACAGAGAAGATGATAATTGTTGATCACTTGAAAGAAATTAAGAAATTATAAATATGTTACATTTCTCTTGATCGAAGAGAAGAGCTTTAAATTATATTTGGTTTCAAATAATCTTAATGGACAAATGTTATATTAGATTGTTTATTTCTTCTTCAGCAAAGACTGAGACAAAAATAAATAGATTTATGAATACAAGGATAACCCAAAATTTAGATCAAATATTTTATTTTGTTTCTTTTTATTCATGTAACAAAATATTCAACAGTTTATTATCTCTTATACATATGAAAATAACAATTGACATATATACATTTGCATATAAACAACATATAAGATAGACGTTGACATATAAATATGAATGTTCGTATGTACACATATGAATATAATATCACATTTTCTCCAGTTTGAAAATTGGGAAAATAAAAAAAATTCACATTCGTACTAATATATAATTCCTCTCAATTTTAAACATATAGATTCAACAGTTATTGTTTACAACAAATAGCCAGTAAAATAATGAAAATGGCAGTAATGATTTTTTTTTAAAGACAATAAATTTTAGTTGAAGACATGAAAGAAACATAATTTTAACATGTCCAATGTTCATGAAATATTACCGAAATATTACTAAGCAAAAGAAAAAATTAGTCTGCTTACATTTTATAAATACTGATGTTTGATTGATAAATTGAATTACCAATAATTTGGGACTGTTTCAACTGATCACAACACTGCCAGCCACAGTATAACCAAATGGTTAAGAAGTTCATTTTGCAACCATTTGTTGGGTTCAATCCCACTGCATAGCATCTTTAGCAAATGTCATTTTCTGTAGCCTCAGATCATCTTGTGAGTTTGGGTAGACAGAAACTGTATAGAAGTTCATCTATATGGATTGCACCTGTAATTCAAGGTACAGCCTTGTCACACAGATTCTGTCTAAGAATTGCATTAAAAGTACACATGTCTGTGGAATGCTCAGCCACTTACACGCTAATTTGGTAAGCAGGTAATCCATTTGATCACTGATGGCGGTCCATCCATATACACATTCACACGCCTAAGCACTTATATATATATTCATATACAAATAGCCACACAGGCATACATATATTGTCTTTAAGTGTATATATATGTGTGTGTGTGTGTGTTTGTATGTATGCATGATATGCATATATATATATATATATATATATATATATATATATATATATATATGTATATATATATATATATATATATATATATATGTATATATATATATGTATATATATATATATATATATATATATATATGTATATATATATATATATATATATATATATATATATATATATATATATATATATATATATACATATATTATACATAATAGATACACACAAATAGAATATGTATACGATGATGATGATATATATGTGTATAACATTGGGGTCAAAAGTGGGTGGAGGTAGGATAAAGGAAAAAATATATCACTGACTTTTAGGTACAAAAAAGTTGTATTATATTTGAGATCACGAGTATATACATATATATAATTGTATACATATATATACATATGTATATATATATATGTGTGTATATATTTGTATATTTATACATATGTATATAATGTATGTATATATGTGTGTGTATACACACACACACACACACACACACACACACACACACACACACACACACACAAGTAAGCACTTAGGTGAAAAACAAGGTGGAAAAAACAGTACTTGAATACCAAAGGCAGAGTAATATACTATTTCATTAAAGCTGAGAAAATCTTCACAAACTGTGACTCAGAGTTTCAGGTGACCATTCATCAGACATATGTGATAATATAGGGTGATCCACTTTGGTCATGAATGACCATGGGATTGCACCTAGAATGTTACTCTCCAAGGCACAAGTCCAAGCAATGTTGTTTATGGATAACCAGCAGTTGCCCATGCATACCAGCCTCTCCTTTCCACGCCACCGATGTTATCCAAGGGAAAGGCAAAAGCTGATACACCTTGGCACCAGTGACATCGCAACTCATTTCTACAGCTGAGTGAACTGGAGCAACGTGGAATAAAGTGTCTTGCTCAAGAACACAACACATAGCCCGGTTCAGGAATTGAACTCACAGCCTCATGATCGTAAGCCATGTGCCTTCACATGTGTGATAATATGAACTAATTATTACATATTATCATAACTGTCTGATGAACAGTCATATGAAACTCTTAATAAGATTTTTCAGCTTTATTAAAATAGACACACACACATACACACACACATACACGCATGCACACACACACACACACACATTTGAATAGTTGATTGACCCACTGCTTGTTTTTAAAATGCAAGTAATAGAAAAGTAATCAAATTTAACAATAATTATATATGTATATATATAATTATTGTGTGTGTATGAGTAAAACATTTTGGTAGTGTATAGAATAGTATATTAGCAGTATAGTATAAGGTTAGTCAGAAGAAATGAAAGAATTGTTCCTTTGTTTATACACAAGACAATCAAGACTTCAAACTTCCCAAGGAAATGAAATGAAATGGAATGAAATAAAACAAAATAAAGATACAGTAGAATATTTAGTAGAGGCACAAGGCATTGTCAAAGACTAGACAAAATATTCTTAAATGCTGTAATGTAACTATTCTACTTTATTTTACTTTACTTTATCTTATTTCATTCCATTTCATTTCATTTCCTTGGAAAATTTGAAGATTTTTCTGAATATGAATAAACTTAATAATTTCTTCATTTCTTCTGACTACTAACCTTATGATGACTACCAACATTATATATATATAATATATATATATATATATATATATATATATATATATATATATATATATATATATATATATATATATATGCACACCAAATGGATATAATTTCTCATCACCTAAATGCTTTAAGTATTTTATCTAGATGGTGGTTCTTGAGTTAATAGACTCTCAAAATATAAGACAGTAATTCATGTAGACTGTTCTGTTCTTGAGAATATCTCTATTGTCATTGCCTCTTTAACATCTTTGTGAGGAGGGAAGCACATAGAAATTGTTGATATGAAAACCATTTAGAGGGAGAAAGACTTTTCAAAAGTAGGTGTACTTTTTAAAGGCTGTAATGGAAATTTTCAAATATATTTGTGCACAAATTTTGACATATAACACACACAAATAATATTGAAATGATTGTTTATATTTATGTGTGCTTGCAAGTGTATGTGTGGTTATATATATATCTGTGTTTGTGTCTAAGTGTTTGTCTGTTAACATAAATGGAATTAAAGAGATCTGTTGATAAAAAATAATATTTCCTTGCAAAACTCCTGGAAATAACAAATTTTATGTGAATATATATATATATATATATATGTGTGTGTGTATATATATGTGTATGTATGTATATATGTATATATATATATATATATATATATATATATATATATATATATATATATATATATATATGGTAATAGTTGTAAAGAAGTAAAGAAGCAGTACTCAGTAGGGTAGGGTAAAGTAGAATGTTTATTTAATTTGGTAGACTAAAACCAATGCCATGATTCCCTCATGATGACCTAACAAACTGTGAAATTTTCACATAAGGAAACTACAAATAGTCATTGGTGTTGGTTTCAATCAACCAAATTAATTAAATATTTATGTACACACACACAGACAGACACACGTGTGCACACACACACACACACACACACACACACACACACACACATATATAGTATCTGTGTGTGTTACATATATTCCATTGTAATGCTACAACTGTTAGTTTTGCAACATAACTTTTTAGGTAATGTTCCAGCTTCATATGTTGCTTGTCAATGTAAGAATGGACACAAATTGATTTTTTTAATATGTTTGAATTTTGAGTAACACTCTTTCGTCAATTAACAATAAGAAAATAAATAATTTACATCACCAGATCACAGTTACTAGGACACAGAAATACAATTTCTATTGTGAAATTATGTCAGTCTGCAGAAACTCCTGGAGAAATTAGATATGTATGAAGCCATTATTACATCTTGCATTATTCAAAACAGAATTGATTCTATGGATATGACTATAACAACATAATTATATACTTAGAAAATTGGAAAGTATTTTAGACTGCAACAATATACCATATGTTATTTAATGGTGACTCTTTAGATAAAGTGCTAATTTATCTGAAATTAAATGCTTTTTAAGCTTTTGCTCCTCAGAAAAGTTATCCACCTTGAAAAATCAAGCTAAAGTATTGAAAGGCACACAGAATTTATCTTTTTATACCTTGACATGTGTTGGTACTTCTTTAAACACCTTAATGAGATCTTAATAGGGGTAATAAAATTCCTGTAGAGCACCCATTTCCTTTTTGTTTTCACTTTTCAATTTCCTCTTCAAATACAATTTCATACCTAAGTAGTAAAAAAGGTTAACAAGCTCTCTCCTTTAAAAAATGCACATAGGAATGATTTAACAAATTCTATAACATATGCAGATACATTGAAATATATTTGTGCATGCATGAATATACATGTACATACCCTACTATTAAAAAAACAATACACTATCATACAGATAAATGGTCCAGACAGACAGGAAGGTACACGGACATTTTCAAACAGGCTTGTAAAAATTCAATTACTCACTTTACAAAGTGGAAATATACATCAAGACATATAAACAACACAGAATAGTCGCCAATACAAATGCATGGTACACAATTCAAACAATGTCAAAAAAAAGGCTCTATTCATATTTTAACAAGCAATGTATGAAAGTGGAATATGAAACATTACTGGAAGATATGTATATATATATATATATGCATATATGTGTGTGTGTGTGTATTTATATATATATATATACATATATATATATAATGAAGATAAATATGTGTGTGTATGTATGTATGTATGTGTATATATTTATATAAAGAGAGAGAGATACATATGTATATACATATATATATAACAATGATAATTATATGTGTATATACTGTGTGTATGAGCATATACACACACACACACACAAACACACACACATACACACACACACACACACACATTTATATATATGCATGTTACATTACCATAGCTATTCTCTTTATATAAAGATTCCTCATTCATACCTTCTTTGATATGAAGATGAATCATTAGGTTCAAATATAATTGCCTGCCACATGTTGATATATTTGACAAGATCTTTTTAAAATGAATTTTGATTTCTTGAAAGGTTTTCACTTTCTTATTTCACGAAATGAAATCAGCAATATAGAGATTTTAAATATGTTTCCTAGATGTTCAAATGTCTTGCAAGGAATCGAAATAAAATTTGGTAATTCCATTTACCATAGATGCTACTAAATGCATCTCATGATTTTAAAAACTTGATATTTCTGCTTTAAACTCATTTACCGATCTTTTTCATCTGATGTAGTGAAATAGTCCATAAACTGTTTATATGTGTGAGTTGAAGCTTGCTCAAGAACTGTGAGTAAATCAATCTTTTGTTCATGATCTTGCTGTTCGATTTCTTTGACATCTGCAAAAATATCAGCTTCTTTTGCCTTTGTATCATCTTCCTCCAGTACAATTAATGGAGGCATCTTTGCCTTTAGTTCCTCTACCACTGACATTAGTTGTGAAATTAGACCTGGCTCAGCATCAGTTTTATCCTCACAAGTATCACCTTCACATGTGTCAGCCTCTTCTTCACTATCCGGGATGCCATCACCATCATCATCATCATCTAAATAGTCAGGGACACCATCGCCATCAGCATCTTCTTTATAGTCAGGTATACCATCACCATCAGAGTCTCCTTCTAAATTATCAGGGATACCATCCCCATCACTATCGGCATCTAAATAGTCAGGTATACCATCACCATCACCATCAGACTCTTCATCAGCATCGGGGATACCATCACCATCATCATCATCATCAAGATAATCTGGAATGCCATCACCGTCAGTATCTAAGTTTACATCAACATTATCAATTTCTTGGGCATCTGGAAAACCATCACCATCTGAATCAGGGTCTGCAAAATCAATGATACCATCACCATCTTTATCATCATCTAAAGTATCTGGAATACCATCATTGTCATCATCTTCATCAATATAATCAGGTATACCATCACCATCAGTGTCCTTCAAATAATCTGGAATACCATCGCCATCACTGTCCAATACCAAATGATCTGGGATACCATCACCATCGTCATCATCATCAAGATGATCTGGGATACCATCACCATCAGCATCTTCCTTGTAATCTGGGATACCATCACCATCACTGTCCCCTTCAAGGTGGTCAGGGATACCATCACCATCATCATCATCGTCAAGATAATCTGGGATACCATCACCATCAGCATCTTCCTTGTAGTCTGGGATACCATCACCATCACTGTCTCCCTCAAGATGGTCAGGGATACCATCACCATCATCATCATTATCGAGATGATCTGGGATACCATCACCATCAGCATCTTCCTTGTAGTCTGGGATACCATCACCATCACTGTCTCCCTCTAGGTGGTCAGGAATACCATCACCATCATCATCATCATCAAGATAATCTGGGATACCATCACCATCAGCGTCTTCCTTGTAATCTGGAATACCATCACCATCACTGTCTCCCTCAAGGTGGTCTGGGATACCATCACCATCATCATCATCATCAAGATGATCTGGGATACCATCACCATCAGCATCTTCTTTATAATCTGGGATACCATCACCATCACTGTCTCCCTCAAGGTGGTCTGGGATACCATCACCATCATCATCATCATCAAGATAATCTGGGATACCATCACCATCAGCATCTTCTTTATAATCTGGGATACCATCACCATCACTGTCTCCCTCAAGGTGGTCTGGGATACCATCACCATCATCATCATCATCAAGATAATCTGGGATACCATCACCATCAGCATCTTCTTTATAATCTGGGATACCATCACCATCACTGTCCCCTTCAAGGTGGTCAGGTATACCATCACCATCATCATCATCATCAAGATAATCTGGGATACCATCACCATCAGCATCTTCCTTGTAATCTGGGATACCATCACCATCACTGTCCCCTTCAAGGTGGTCAGGTATACCATCACCATCATCATCATCGTCAAGATAATCTGGGATACCATCACCATCAGCATCTTCTTTATAATCTGGGATACCATCACCATCACTGTCTCCCTCAAGGTGGTCTGGGATACCATCACCATCATCATCATCATCAAGATAATCTGGGATACCATCACCATCAGCATCTTCTTTATAATCTGGGATACCATCACCATCACTGTCTCCCTCAAGGTGGTCTGGGATACCATCACCATCATCATCATCATCAAGATGATCTGGGATACCATCACCATCAGCATCTTCTTTATAATCTGGGATACCATCACCATCACTGTCTCCCTCAAGGTGGTCTGGGATACCATCACCATCATCATCATCATCAAGATAATCTGGGATACCATCACCATCAGCATCTTCTTTATAATCTGGGATACCATCACCATCACTGTCTCCCTCAAGGTGGTCTGGGATACCATCACCATCATCATCATTATCAAGATAATCTGGGATACCATCACCATCAGCATCTTCTTTATAATCTGGGATACCATCACCATCACTGTCTCCCTCAAGGTGGTCTGGGATACCATCACCATCATCATCATCATCAAGATAATCTGGGATACCATCACCATCAGCGTCTTCCTTGTAATCTGGAATACCATCACCATCACTGTCCCCTTCAAGGTGGTCAGGTATACCATCACCATCATCATCATCATCAAGATAATCTGGGATACCATCACCATCAGCGTCTTCCTTGTAATCTGGAATACCATCACCATCACTGTCCCCTTCAAGGTGGTCTGGGATACCATCACCATCATCATCATCATCAAGATAATCTGGGATACCATCACCATCAGCGTCTTCCTTGTAATCTGGAATACCATCACCATCACTGTCCCCTTCAAGGTGGTCAGGTATACCATCACCATCATCATCATCATCAAGATAATCTGGGATACCATCACCATCAGCGTCTTCCTTGTAATCTGGAATACCATCACCATCACTGTCTCCCTCTAGGTGGTCTGGGATACCATCACCATCATCATCATCATCAAGATAATCTGGGATACCATCACCATCAGCATCTTCTTTATAATCTGGGATACCATCACCATCACTGTCTCCCTCTAGGTGGTCAGGGATACCATCACCATCATCATCATCATCAAGATAATCTGGGATACCATCACCATCAGCGTCTTCCTTGTAATCTGGAATACCATCACCATCACTGTCCCCTTCAAGGTGGTCAGGGATACCATCACCATCATCATCATCGTCAAGATAATCTGGGATACCATCGCCATCAGCATCTTCCTTGTAATCTGGGATACCATCACCATCACTGTCCCCTTCAAGGTGGTCTGGAATACCATCACCGTCATCATCATCATCAAGATAATCTGGGATACCATCACCATCAGCATCTTCCTTGTAATCTGGGATACCATCACCATCACTGTCCCCTTCGAGGTGGTCTGGGATACCATCACCGTCATCATCATCATCGAGATAATCTGGGATACCATCGCCATCAGCATCTTCTTTATAATCTGGGATTCCATCACCATCACTGTCTCCCTCTAGGTGGTCAGGGATACCATCACCATCATCATCATCATCGAGATAATCTGGGATACCATCACCATCAGCATCTTCTTTATAATCTGGGATACCATCACCATCGCTGTCCCCTTCAAGATGATCTGGGATACCATCACCATCATCATCATCATCGAGATAATCTGGGATACCATCACCATCAGCATCTTCTTTGTAGTCAGGGATACCATCACCATCACTGTCTCCTTCTAGGTGGTCAGGGATACCATCACCATCATCATCATCATCAAGATAATCTGGGATACCATCACCATCAGCATCTTCCTTATAATCTGGGATTCCATCACCATCACTGTCTCCCTCAAGGTGGTCTGGAATACCATCACCATCATCATCATCATCGAGATGATCTGGGATACCATCACCATCAGCATCTTCCTTATAATCTGGGATTCCATCACCATCACTGTCCCCTTCAAGGTGGTCTGGGATACCATCACCATCATCATCATCATCAAGATAATCCGGGATACCATCACCATCAGCATCCTCCTTGTAATCTGGGATACCATCACCATCACTGTCTCCCTCTAGGTGGTCTGGGATACCATCACCGTCATCATCATCATCGAGATAATCTGGGATACCATCACCATCAGCATCTTCTTTGTAGTCAGGGATACCATCACCATCACTGTCTCCCTCGAGGTGGTCAGGGATACCATCACCATCATCATCATCGTCAAGATAATCTGGGATACCATCACCATCAGCATCTTCTTTGTAGTCAGGGATACCATCACCATCACTGTCTCCTTCTAGGTGGTCTGGGATACCATCACCATCATCATCATCATCAAGATAATCTGGGATACCATCACCATCAGCATCTTCCTTGTAATCAGGGATACCATCACCATCACTGTCCCCTTCGAGGTGGTCAGGGATACCATCACCATCATCATCATCATCAAGATAATCTGGGATACCATCACCATCCGCATCTTCCTTATAATCTGGGATTCCATCACCATCACTGTCTCCCTCAAGGTGGTCTGGAATACCATCACCATCATCATCATCATCGAGATGATCTGGGATACCATCACCATCAGCATCTTCCTTGTAATCAGGGATACCATCACCATCACTGTCCCCTTCGAGGTGGTCAGGGATACCATCACCATCATCATCATCATCAAGATAATCTGGGATACCATCACCATCAGCGTCTTCCTTGTAATCTGGAATACCATCACCATCACTGTCCCCTTCAAGGTGGTCAGGGATACCATCACCATCATCATCATCGTCAAGATAATCTGGGATACCATCGCCATCAGCATCTTCCTTGTAATCTGGGATACCATCACCATCACTGTCCCCTTCGAGGTGGTCTGGGATACCATCACCATCATCATCATCATCGAGATGATCTGGGATACCATCACCATCAGCATCCTCCTTGTAATCTGGGATACCATCACCATCACTGTCCCCTTCAAGGTGGTCTGGGATACCATCACCATCATCATCATCATCAAGATAATCCGGGATACCATCGCCATCAGCATCCTCCTTGTAATCTGGGATACCATCACCATCACTGTCCCCTTCGAGGTGGTCTGGGATACCATCACCATCATCATCATCATCAAGATAATCCGGGATACCATCACCATCAGCATCCTCCTTGTAATCTGGGATACCATCACCATCACTGTCTCCCTCTAGGTGGTCAGGTATACCATCACCATCAAAATCATCATCGAGATAATCTGGTATGCCATCTCCATCTGTATCTTTTTTGTAATCCATTATTTTATTGCCATTTCTGTCTTTTTCTAACTTGTCTGGTATACCATTACCATTCGCATCACAGTCCAGATAATCTGGTATGCCATCACCATCAGTATCTTCTTTATAATCTAATATTCCATTACCATCTGAGTCAACTTCTAATTTATCAGGTATATTGTTTCCATTTGCATCACCATCGAGATAGTCTGGGATACCATCAGAATCTGTATCTTTAATTCGTGACGATGGCAGAATCTTACTATCAGCATTAATCTCTGTATCTAGCTTGTCTGGAATACCATCACCATCACTGTCTACTTCTAAATGGTCAGGGATACCATCACCATCATCATCATCATCAAGATAATCTGGGATACCATCACCATCAGCATCTTCCTTGTAATCTGGGATACCATCACCATCACTGTCCCCTTCGAGGTGGTCAGGGATACCATCACCATCATCATCATGGTCAAGATAATCTGGGATACCATCACCATCAGCGTCTTCCTTGTAATCTGGGATACCATCACCATCACTGTCCCCTTCGAGGTGGTCAGGGATACCATCACCATCATCATCATTGTCAAGATAATCTGGAATACCATCACCATCAGCATCTTCCTTGTAATCTGGGATACCATCACCATCACTGTCTCCTTCTAAGTGATCAGGGATACCATCACCATCTTTGTCGACTTCTAAATGGTCAGGGATACCATCACCATCATCATCATCATCAAGATAATCTGGGATACCATCACCATCAGCATCTTCCTTGTAATCTGGGATACCATCACCATCACTGTCCCCTTCGAGATGGTCAGGGATACCATCACCATTATCATCATGGTCAAGATAATCTGGGATACCATCACCATCAGCATCTTCCTTGTAATCTGGGATACCATCACCATCACTGTCCCCTTCGAGGTGGTCAGGGATACCATCACCATCATCATCATGGTCAAGATAATCTGGGATACCATCACCATCAGCGTCTTCCTTGTAATCTGGGATACCATCACCATCACTGTCCCCTTCGAGGTGGTCAGGGATACCATCACCATCATCATCATTGTCAAGATAATCTGGAATACCATCACCATCAGCATCTTCCTTGTAATCTGGGATACCATCACCATCACTGTCTCCTTCTAAGTGATCAGGGATACCATCACCATCTTTGTCGACTTCTAAATGGTCAGGGATACCATCACCATCATCATCATCATCAAGATGATCTGGGATACCATCACCATCAGCATCCTCCTTGTAATCTGGGATACCATCACCATCACTGTCCCCTTCGAGGTGGTCTGGGATACCATCACCATCATCATCATCATCAAGATAATCTGGGATACCATCACCATCAGCATCTTCCTTGTAATCTGGGATACCATCACCATCACTGTCCCCTTCGAGGTGGTCAGGGATACCATCACCATCATCATCATGGTCAAGATAATCTGGGATACCATCACCATCAGCGTCTTCCTTGTAATCTGGGATCCCATCACCATCACTGTCCCCTTCGAGGTGGTCTGGGATGCCATCACCATCGTCATCATCATCGAGGTAATCCGGGATACCATCACCGTCAGCATCTTCCTTGTAATCCGGGATACCATCACCATCACTGTCCCCTTCAAGGTGGTCTGGGATACCATCACCATCATCATCATCATCAAGATAATCCGGGATACCATCACCATCAGCATCTTCCTTGTAATCTGGAATACCATCACCATCACTGTCTCCTTCTAAATGGTCAGGGATACCATCACCATCATCATCATGATCAAGATAATCTGGGATACCGTCACCATCAGCATCTTCCTTGTAATCTGGGATACCATCACCATCACTGTCTCCCTCCAGGTGGTCAGGGATACCATCACCATCTTTGTCAGCTTCTAGATGGTCAGGGATACCATCACCATCATCATCATCATCAAGATAATCTGGGATACCATCACCATCAGCATCTTCCTTGTAATCTGGAATACCATCACCATCACTGTCTCCCTCTAGGTGGTCAGGGATACCATCACCATCATCATCATCATCAAGATAATCTGGGATACCATCACCATCAGCATCTTCTTTGTAATCTGGGATACCATCATCATCACTGTCTCCCTCAAGGTGGTCAGGGATACCATCACCATCATCATCATCATCAAGATAATCTGGGATTCCATCACCATCAGCATCTTCCTTGTAATCTGGAATACCATCACCATCACTGTCCCCTTCAAGGTGGTCAGGGATACCATCACCATCATCATCATCATCAAGATAATCTGGGATACCATCACCATCAGCATCTTCCTTGTAATCTGGAATACCATCACCATCACTGTCCCCTTCAAGGTGGTCAGGGATACCATCACCATCATCATCATCATCCAGATAATCTGGGATACCATCACCATCAGCATCTTCCTTGTAATCTGGGATACCATCACCATCACTGTCCCCTTCAAGGTGGTCAGGGATACCATCTCCATCATCATCATTATCGAGATGATCTGGGATACCATCACCATCAGCATCTTCTTTGTAGTCAGGGATTCCATCACCATCACTGTCTCCCTCGAGGTGGTCAGGGATACCATCACCATCATCATCATCGTCCAGATAATCTGGGATACCATCCCCATCAGCATCTTCCTTGTAATCTGGGATACCATCACCATCACTGTCCCCTTCAAGGTGGTCAGGGATACCATCACCATCATCATCATCATCCAGATAATCTGGGATACCATCACCATCAGCATCTTCCTTGTAATCTGGGATACCATCACCATCACTGTCCCCTTCAAGGTGATCAGGGATACCATCTCCATCATCATCATTATCGAGATGATCTGGGATACCATCACCATCAGCATCTTCTTTGTAGTCAGGGATTCCATCACCATCACTGTCTCCCTCGAGGTGGTCAGGGATACCATCACCATCATCATCATCATCCAGATAATCTGGGATACCATCCCCATCAGCATCTTCCTTGTAATCTGGGATACCATCACCATCACTGTCCCCTTCAAGGTGGTCAGGGATACCATCACCATCATCATCATCATCGAGATGGTCTGGGATACCATCCCCATCAGCATCTTCCTTGTAATCTGGGATACCATCACCATCACTGTCCCCTTCGAGGTGGTCTGGGATACCATCACCATCATCATCATCATCAAGATAATCTGGGATACCATCACCATCAGCATCTTCCTTGTAATCTGGGATACCATCACCATCACTGTCTCTTTCTAAATGGTCAGGGATACCATCACCATCATCATCATCGTCCAGATAATCTGGGATACCATCCCCATCAGCATCTTCCTTGTAATCTGGGATACCATCACCATCACTGTCCCCTTCAAGGTGGTCAGGGATACCATCACCATCATCATCATCATCGAGATGATCTGGGATACCATCCCCATCAGCATCTTCCTTGTAATCTGGGATACCATCACCATCACTGTCCCCTTCGAGGTGGTCTGGGATACCATCACCGTCATCATCATCATCAAGATAATCTGGGATACCATCACCATCAGCATCTTCCTTGTAATCTGGGATACCATCACCATCACTGTCTCTTTCTAAATGGTCAGGGATACCATCACCATCATCATCATCGTCCAGATAATCTGGGATACCATCCCCATCAGCATCTTCCTTGTAATCTGGGATACCATCACCATCACTGTCCCCTTCAAGGTGGTCAGGGATACCATCACCATCATCATCATCATCGAGATGATCTGGGATACCATCCCCATCAGCATCTTCCTTGTAATCTGGGATACCATCACCATCACTGTCCCCTTCGAGGTGGTCTGGGATACCATCACCGTCATCATCATCATCAAGATGATCTGGGATACCATCCCCATCAGCATCTTCCTTGTAATCTGGGATTCCATCACCATCACTGTCTCCCTTGAGGTGGTCAGGGATACCATGTCCATGACTGTCCTTCTTCAGTTTTGCAGAGCCAGTTTTCCCATCAATCGAAAGTATTTTTCTTTTACAAAATGTGCAGACCTTAAATAGAAGAAAAGAAAATATCTTATTATATTTGTAATATGGATTATTATACTAAATCTTATATATATATATATAATATAATCATAAATATATAGGGATTGACAGCAACCTGCTTCTCCTACAGGTTACTGTCAATCCCTATATATTTATGATTATAAATGTTTTTTACCTAAAAGGTTTTTTCATACTGAGCTACCCGGCAAAATTGTTAATTATTAATTTAATTACTAATTGACGATTCACTGCCCTGCATATCTATATATATAATATATATATATATATATATATATATATATATATATATATATATATATTTTCTTAATGTGGTGCAAGATGTACTGAATTGTTACAGGTTTCGTTTTGGGAAATTGAAGGTTTATGTTTGATTCCTGTGTACATCTCTGTGCAGTAATTTTTGAGAGTAAAATTCAAAGGGTTATCCTTTATATACATATTGACACACAATTTGTATGTTGATTATGTTAGGCCCAAAACCTCTGTATCATACTTGAAAACTTATACAATTCGTTTTATAAAATAGCTTGAACAATCATCTGTGGAATTAATGTGATCCGTCTTTAATTATTTTATTGTATCTACTTACATGTTTGCATATTTTATAATATCCTATTTAAATTATATTTATTGTCATAGTTATTTTCAACTTCAGTATATGTTAACATTTGCTTAAGGTATTCCAGCCATGACCGTCTCATCTTTTTGGAGTCTCTAGGACTACATTATATAATAATAGAACTACATTATATAAAAGTCTATATGTTTTTTTCTCAAGACAGAAGAGTGATGTTTGATTGATATTCTGTTGTTATTTTCAGTAGATCTAGCAGCTACTAAGATGCTCCCCATGATTTATGTTTATTGTTTAATAGGGTGGTGTAATGGAAGAAATCAAAATTCAGGATTTACCTTATTAGAATTCATTATCATATAGTGTTTAAATTCACTGAATTCACCTATGTCTTTCAACTTGGAGCTGATAAATTAAGTACCAGTCATTTATTAGGGTTAATTCTATTTGTTCTACAATTTTTTCCTAAAAGGTACATGACATTGCAGGAATCATGTCATTATTATCTTTGCTATCATCATCATCATTATTATTATTGATGAGCTGGCAGAATTGTTACCATGCTGGGCAAAATGCTAAGCAGCATTTTGTCCGTCTTTGTGTTCTGAGTTCAAATTCTGCTTTGCTTTTCATCCTTTTGGGGTCAATAAATTAAGTACCAGTGAAACACTGGGGTTGATGTGATCAGCTAGGCCTCTCTGCCAAAATTTCAGGCTTTGTGCTTTCAGTAGAATGGGTTATTATTATTATCATTGGTGAGCTGGCAGAATTGTTAGCATGCTGGGCAAAATGCTTAGTGGCGTTTCATCCATCTTTATGTTCTAACTTCAAATTCCAATGGGGTTTCCTTCTTTTGGGGTCTATAAAATAAGTACTGTTTGTGTGATGGGGTTGATACAATCAACTTATCCCCTCTCCTGAACTGGCCAACCTTGTGCTAAAATTTGAAATCATTATTGTTGTTGTTGTTATTATTAGTGAGAATGCATGGCTGCAATAATTTTCTCATTCTCTTTGTATACTCTCTGTTGGTAATTTGTTTCATTTCTTCATGTTTTATTTCATCCGCTTTCAGTATCCCCAAATACTTTTACCACTGTCCTTTCTCAACCTCTTTTATTGTTTGCCCATTTGGCATTTCAATTCCCTGCCTTCCTTCAAATCTTATTCATTTCATAGTGTACATATCCATAAAAAGATGATTTATCTGACCATATCCTTTTCCCAAATCATAAGCTATTTTAACTTTATGCAATATCAAACTGAGTGGTATCATGGCCAATATAAATAGTAGTGGAGATAAGCTATTGCATTGAAATATTCCATGTCTGATGTTCACTTTTCCAAGTCTTTGTTTTCCTCCAATCAATTCAGTATTCCAATGTTTCGTACTTTCATTAACCATTTTCTCCATATTTTCTACCTCTCCAAATATGTTCATTGTTTTATTTGTCCAACTGTGCAGTACTGTGTCATATACTTTTTTGTAATCTAACCATGCTACATTCAGTCCCATCTATCTGCATCTACAATTTCTAATTACCATTTTATCAATTAATAGTGGTATTTTGTTACCCTACTTTATTTCCTGCATCCTTTCTGCTCTTCTAGAAGTAGATTATTACTTTCTGTATGATTATATAGCTTTTTCACCAAGACACTGGTCATAAGATTGCACATAAGTGGTAAACAGGTTATAGGTAAAAAATATGATGTCAAGTTACCTTTCAAGGGATCCTTGAGACATAACAGTATTTGTCCACTTGTCATCCAGGTAGGGACATGACCATGTTACAGGCATTCATCCAGTTGTGCAGCGACCCTTTCATGCTACTCTGTAAAGTTCTTCAGCCAGTAGCCTTGTACTCCTTCCAAGCCAGGTCCTTTCTGATTTACTATTTTTTTAAAACTTCAGTCTCACTGTATATAGATTGATTCTGACCTCCTTTTTGTCTTGGCACAACTGCAAGTTGTCTTTCTACCTGTGTTAGCCACTCTGCACTTTCTTAATGTCTCACCAACCTTTTTTACAGTTCACACCAAAATATTTTACCTTCTACATCAGGGATCATTTCCTGATGTTGGTCCCCTTCTATTTCCTCAAAAAGATGCCTTCTATTTGATTGGAACAGTCTCTTCTGTTCAAAGCCTTTGCATCTAGTATCATATCTTTTCAGTTTGGCCTTTAACAATATCACCCTTAGTGACAATTCTTCATGTACCGTTTACTTCTCCCTTTCTTCTAACCTGTACTGTCCATTCAATTTTCTGATTACTATCTCATTCTTGAGCTCTCCTCTCATTATCCTATTCAATTGCCCCACTTCTTGTTTCCACGTCTTTTCCAACTTCATTCATATTTTCATCCTCCAGTTTGGTTCTTTCTTTTCATTTCCTTTCATTTCTTCAGTTTTCCACTTGTATCCTACTATGTCAGCTATAGCATTAGCAGCAGCTATGATTAGCTGGCTTGTTTCACTGATGTTTTCTGTTCTAATCAAGCTTAAAACGTCATTCACTTTGGCCATGGCTCTCCTTACTTTCCCTCTGTCCATATATCTGACATTTGGTGGTACTTCATTGTTCCCATCACACATTTTACCTCACAACATTTCTAGAATCTCCTCTTCATCATTCAAATCTTGTGCAGTTATTATTATTATTATTATATTATTATTATTATTATTATTATTATTATTTATTGTCTTTGCACAGCTTCTAACGCTGGAGATGTACTATGGTGTCAGCTGTTCACTACCAGTGAACTAAGGTAAAACCCCTTATTTTTTGAACACCATCCAGAGTATTGGAGTGGTTCCAAGCAGTGCTACTTTCTACAAGTGCTCCACCCTTATTGCAGCCCCTATTTGTTCCATGTACTTCTCAAGATTTTTACTCAGTTCCCAGGGCTCTGACAATTATTGGTACTACTACCAACTTTTTCAGCGACCACAACTGCTTAACCTCCTAAGCTAACCTGTCATATCTATCGACTTTCCTTTCTTCCTTATCGCATACCTTGTTGTCAGCTGGGCATGTTATATCTATGATCCAGCATCGTTTGCTTTCTTTCTCAATTAACACTATGTCTGGTTTCCTATTCTCTATCTCATGGTCGCACTGAATCATAAAATCCCATAGGGTCTTTGCATTATCATTTTTGATGATGCCTTTGGGTTTATGTTCGTACCACTTTTTTACTCTGTCAGGTCCATATTTGTTGCAAAGTGTCCAATGGACAATCCTTGCTATATTGTCATTATGTCTCTTATAGCCACTGGGCTAGTGGCGTATATTGACTGGTAATATACTATACAGTTTCACCATTTTGTCCACAAATTCTGCACTTATCACTTTCTGATGTGTTGTCTATTCTGTATTTGATGTAATTTGTTCTTAGTGCTTGCTCTTAGGCAACACAGATTAGAGCCTCCATTTCTGGTTTTAAATCACTTTTAGTCATCCATAGCCATCTTTTTTCTTCTACATCCCTATGAAATTGTCCATGCATTCTTTTCTTTATCCACTTATTTTCAGTTTCATTCATTCAGTCATTCATTCATTCATTCATTCATTCATTATTATTATTGTTGTTGTTGTTATTATTATTGTTCATCATCATCATCATCATCGTTTAACGTCCGCTTTCCATGCTAGCATGGGTTGGACGATTTGACTGAGGACTGGTGAAACCGGATGGCAACACCAGGCTCCAGTCTGATTTGGCAGAGTTTCTACAGCTGGATGCCCTTCCTAACGCCAACCACTCAGAGAGTGTAGTGGGTGCTTTTACGTGTCACCCGCACGAAAACGGCCACGCTCGAAATGGTGTCTTTTATGTGCCACCCGCACAAGCCAGTCCAGGGGCACTGGCAACGATCTCGCTCGAAAATCCTACAGGAGCCAGTCAGGCGGTACTGGCAACGGCCACGCTCAAAATGGTGCATCTCATGTGCCACCCGCACAAGAACCAGTCCAGGGGCACTGGCAACGATCTTACTTGGCTTGCCGGGTCTTCTCACACACAGCCCATTTCCAAAGGTCTCGGTCCGTAGTCATCGCCTCGGTGAGGCCCAATTGTTATTATTATTATTATTATTATTATTATTATTAGAGCAGTAGATTGGCAGAATTGTTAGAGTGTTGGAAAAAATGCTTTGCAGTGTTTATTCCAACTCCTTACATTCTGAGTTAAAATCTTGATGAGATGAAGTTTGCCTTTTATCTTTTTGGGTCAATAAAATGAAATACCCATCAAGTGCTGGGTCAATCTATCAACTAGCCCCCACCCAACAAAATGTTGGCCTTGTGTCTATAACAGAAAGAATTATTATTATTAGTGTGGTGGATTGGTAAGGGCATTGAACAAAACACATTGCAGCATTTAGTTATGACTCTTTACATTCTGAGTTCAAATAATGTCAAGGTCAACTTAGCCTTTCATCCCTCTGGGGTTGATAAATTAAAGTACCTCTCAAACACTGGGTTTGATAATAATCATCTTATCCTCTCACCCCAAATTTCCAGCCTTGTGTTTATGTTAGAAAATAGTATTGTTTAAGTGATGAAAAGTTAAAATAGATCATTATTGTTAATGGGCTTTGATAGGAAATCCAGAGATATTGCTCTATGAACTTTTAAAAATTATCATCAGTTTTGCTTGAATGGGAATGTGTTTCTTTTTTTCATTGATCTTATTGTCAGTTGCCTAGAACTAATCCACTGTCTTTTGGTGAATTTTTATCCTTTTCTGTCTGATTTTCCCTTTTCAGAGAATCATTTGTCTTGAAATTTGGATCTCCAAAATTCACAATTTCTCTTTGAAATGCAAATATGGATCCTTAACATAAAATAATAAAGTTCACTGAGATTGAGAAAGGGAAAATATTAGATGCAAATAGTGAAAAAAGTGGAGCTAAAAAGCGGTTTAGCTTCTTTTTTGTGGTTAACAGCAGTGTTGCAAACATAGCACTATAAGCTTTCCAACTGAAAAATCTTTGTATCACATTGCTACTTACCATAGGAAATTATTTACTTACCATAGGAAATTATTTACAACAGAATTTACAACAGCAACAACAAAGTTAACAACAACCATGGCAACAACAAAATCAACAGCATAAAATCAACAGCATGAACAGCAACAACAACCTAGATAATTGTTTTTAATTTAGGCCAAGACCAGCAGTTTTGCAGGAAGCTAGTTACTCAATTACATTAACATCAATACTTGTCTGGTTCTTTATTTTATTGACCCCGCGAGGTTCAAAGACAAAGTTAACCTTGGTGAGGTTTGAACTTGGAATGTAAAGAGCTGGAAGAAATACTGCAAGGCATTATGTCTGACACTGCAAAGCATACTGTCTATCCACTACCCTTAACAACAAGCTAAAACTTGTAAACAACAATAATAATAACAACAAAATAATGAAAGAGAAAATATATTTGGCCCATGCCACAAACCAATGAGCAACACATTTATTTGAGGGAAAGTCAGAAGGAATCAAAAAGTATGAGAATGATATTCTATGCCCTGGAGTGATGTCACTTTCAGCCAAAGAAATAATGAACACTCAAAAAAGGTTCAATCTCTACACTTGCATAAATTGTAGACCCTGAAAGCTACATTACTTATCTGCAGTCAAAATTCAGAAGTCTACACAGAGAAACAATAATGGATAATGACAACTATTTGTAGGGAATAGAAAGCTTAAGAAGGCTTTTCATCCTTTTGGGGTTAATAAAATAACTATCAATTGATCATTGGAATTAATCTAGTTGACTTATCCACTTTTCCTAGAATTGCTGTCCCTGTGCCAAAATTTGAAACCATTATTAGTATTATTGTTGTTGTTATTTTAGAAATAATTTTTATTATTGCTGTTGCTGTTGTTATTTGAGTGATGGAGTAACGGAAACCATTAAATGATTGACTAAATGCCTTTTGAATGATGGAGTGTACAGTTAAATTTCCTGTACATTCTGAGTTCAAATACTGTTACAATTAACTTTGCCTTTCATTTTCAAAGAAGTTGATAAAATAAGTAAAATCCCAGTCAAGTAAGGGTGTTTTAATTAACTATAGTTTCCCACCACTTTTGATGTGTGACCTTGTTCATTGACTAGAAATCTTTATTAATAGATGGAATGGCAGAACTGGGAATTGTCAGATTAAATAACTTCTTGTGATATTTAGTTACAGGCATACCTCAATTTAATGGATCAGTTGGTTTCAAATGTCCGATCATTAAGTAAGAGAGTGAGAGGCTAAGTCACATAGAAATATTGTTGTAATGCATTCTCATGGGGGAAATTTGAAGTAAGAACATTTTTTAAATGTTAAATAAAAATCAAAACAACAGCATAGGCCTGACCAATGATTTGATTAAATGAATAATGTTTTTGCTCATTTTGGGTTTATCACTCAATGTGAATTTGTCACTTGTGTTTGATTCACTTGAGGAAGAAATAATCATTCTTTCCTTTATAAATTTGCCAAGAATTCCTTGCTTCAGTTAGGATTTTCTTTGTTTTGTTTTTTACCTCCGCCAAGAAAGGAGGTTATGTTTTCATCGCCGTTGGTTTGTCTGCCTGTCTGTCTGTGTGCAAAATAACTCAAAAAGTTGTAAACGGTATTTGATGAAACTTGCAGAAAAAGTTGGTAATGACACAAGGAACAGATGATGAAACTTTGGTAGTGATCTGAGAATTTTTATGGATTCTTGAAGGATTTTTCATTTGTTATATTTACTTTACATGAAGTATTACAATGTTATGTTCTTTGATTATCTCCCTTGAAAACTTGTTCATCTTTTCCACGTAACTTATGGTGGTGTTGCTGCTTCTAAAGTTTATTTTCGCTGCTCTATTAGTAATTTTACTCACGTATCTATCTTAAAATGAGCTGCTTGGTGGAGGTCTGTGGAGGATGACATGTCAAGCCTTGACTATTGGGATCGACTCAAAAAGCTCAGGCTTTGCTCCCTCCACTCGTGCTGTGAGCTCTATATCATCTGTATGATGTGGAAAATATTCCATCAACATTGCCCATTTTTAAAATTCGTCTGAGGCTTGGCCTCCGTGCCATCCATCCACTACAGAAATGTTTGTGTCGTATCACAACACTATGACAGACCTATTTCACCTCAATTGACCCTGCTCTCTTCAACATCGTGCCAGACACACATAAAAGAGGAAAGTGACTTCACGGCATTCAAACAATCTCTAGATGATTACCTCCAACAAATACTAGATAAACCACCTACACCCAGATATGTCGCTGAAAACAATAATCCTCTGCTTGGATGGGCTATGGTTCCCCAGAGCTGACTGTGTATCACTTCCAGGTGGTGCTATTAAATTAGACATGGCCTAAGTCAACTTTGGCCGAAACTTATCTAAGTAATCTAATCTATGCTGTAACCTTTTAATCAAAGCATGACAACGTGGGTAGAGGGTGGAAATGAGCTGCTTAGCGGAGGTCTGCACTCTCCGAGTGCTTTTCTAGTTTATAAATGTAATGATAACAAATGTCAGATATATTTAGATCTGTAGCAGTTCTTTTACTTCATTTAGAATTTGAATGTTGAAGTTTTAAAATCTCAGTTATTTTTTGAGTATGTGAAAAGGCTCCCTTTCAGCCCTTTGTGAAGGCAGGAATAAAAAAGGAGTTTCTACTGTTAAACTTTCTTCAATATTTTCATAATGGTTGGGCTTATGATAATAAGGTCATGGGTAAAATTCCCCCACCAGACATTGAATCCTTAAGCAAGGCATTTTATTTTATGTTGTTCCAATTTACTCAGCTGGTACAGCTGTCACATCTCTGATGTTCTGCTGAGTGGAGAGTGGGAGAGTTAAGAGGGTATCAATGTCTTGTGACTTCATAGATACCTAAAACAACCCATGAAAGTGTGGTACAAGTGACCAGGTCATATTCATTTGCAAGCAATGTATCAACTTTTAATGAATTGATTCAAATGTTTTATGACTAAAGAGTATTGGGGAGAACATAAATATAGTATGTGTGCTCAGCATCACCATGTAAACTAACTGAATGAACAAACTCGTATACATATACTATCGAAGTGCATTGTAGTAATTAAACTTTTAAAGCAACTATTTTGAATGCTTAGTATATGTTTTGCTCAAGTAACTTTTATTTTTCTAGTTAAAAAAAACAATCATTAAAGTGGCATGTAGTTAAGTGGGAGATTGTTAAACAAGGTATTGTTGCATGCTGCTTTATACTTTGTGCTCAAGTTTTGCTGGAATTTTCATTGCTTTTCAGGTTTCAGAAAATATTGATAACGTACTAACTTCAATTTTATTGACTACTCCTCTATACACATTTGTAATCTTGTAGTAAAATTAGAAATCAATATTATTATTGGCAGCAAGCCAGTAGTATTTTTAGCATGGAGGCAAAATCTTTAGCAGCATTTTGTCCGTCTTTATGTTCTGAGTTGAAATTTCTCCGAGGTCAACTTTACCTTTCATCCTTTTGGGGTTAATACAGTAAGTACCAGTTGAGCTCTGGGGTTGATGTAATTGACTTACTCCCTCCCCAAAATTTGAAACCAATATTATTATTGTAGTTTTTGCTCTGGTGGCAAATAAATATAACTAATTATTTTTCTTAACCTAAAAATGACAAATGTCAAACTCAGCTACTCTGTCTCACAGCATACTTTCCTCAAGTGTTACACCATTTTAATTTGTTAAAAGAAAGTTTCAATCCAGGGATTGACAGTGCCTAAAAGTCTCAACAACAACTTGTGCAAAAAGGAATCTTTTCTGTCAATGACTCATACTTTGTCATATTCCATTCTTTTGCATAGTGAGTAGCAGTTCCCAGACTTATGGCCAAAGAAACAAAGTTAATTCTAGAGGATGTGTCACTGTTTGTGATGTCCATATCAACAGCTTGCCATTCTAAATAATGCTGCAGTTGTAGAAGAAAACAACAGTATTGAGGCCTCTTTTAACATTGTTTAGCACAGCATGGTGAAGTAAACATCCCACATTGACAATAAGAAAGTGACAGTAGCTTTTATGTAATTGACACATGCAGAAACTGAGGCACTGAACAACTCCAATGTATTTGCACACATTAAGGAGGGTAAGGCTGCTAGTTGACGAAGAAGGTACTGTGTTGAACCAATCACCTCTGTTTGGTTTTGAGGTAGTCTGGAGGCTGGTGAAATAGTATTGGTCACATGATGACTGGTTGGTTGCATACTCTGAATATATATAATTATATACATCGTCATCGTTGTTCAACGTCCGCTTTCCATGCTAGCATGGGTTATATATATATAATTATATACATATAATTATATACATATATTATATACATATATATATATATATATATATATATTATACATATATATATAAATATATATAAATAAAAGGGTAAAGGATTATTAATTTATTAATAAATTAATAATTAATAATTTTTACCAAGCTCTTCGGTATGTAAACACCATTATCGGTGAAGAACTTATTTAAAAGTTCTTATACATTTATAAACATAATTAAGGGATCAGCAACAGTTGCTTCACCACATACCGGAGTTCAGAAATAGCAGCTATTTCTGAACTTCAGTATGTGGTGAAGCAACTGTTGCTGATCCCTTAATTATGTTTATATTATATATATATATATATATATATAGATATAGGTATATATATATATTATATGTATATATAAATATATATATAATATATATATTATATATATAAATATATATATATATATTATGGCAAGTGAAATCGAAATCGAGTTAAATTGGACACTAAACTTCCACCTGCGAAGACCTGTTGAGGCAAGTGAAGTCGAAATCAAGTTAAATTTAACAACTGGCACCCATGCCAACGTCGTCTCCCTCATTGGACACGAAACTCAGCTTGCGAAGACTTACTGGGGCAAGCGAAAGCGAAATCGTGATGGCATCTATGCCCAGCGATGCCTTTCTGACACTTGTGCCCGTGGCATGTGTAAGGACTTTCGAGCGAGATCGTTGCCAGTGCCCCTGGACTGGCTCTTGTGCAGGTGGCACATAAAATACACTATTTTGAGCGTGGCCGTTGCCAGTACCACCTGACTGGCCTTCGTGCCGGTGGCACGTAAAAGCACCCACTACACTCTCTGAGTGGTTGGCGTTAGGAAGGGCATCCAGCTGTAGAAACTCTGCCAAATCAGATTGGAGCCTGGTGTAGCCATCTGGTTTCACCAGTCCTCAGTCAAATCGTCCAACCCATGCTAGCATGGAAAGCGGACGTTAAACGACAATGATGATGATGACGAAGGCCAGTCAGGCGGTACTGGCAACAGCCACGCTCAAAATGGTGTATTTTACGTGCCACCCGAACAAGAGCCAGTCCAGGGGCACTGGCAACGATCTCGCTCGAAAGTCCTTACACATGCCATGGGCACAAGTGCCAGAAAGGCGACGCTGGGCACAGGTGCCATCACGATTTCGCTTTCGCTTGCCCCAACAGGTCTTTGCAAGCCGAATTTCGTGTCCAATTAAGGAGATGACGTTGGCATGGGTGCCAGTCGTCGAATTTAGTTCGATTTCGATCTCACTTGCCTCAACAGGTCTTCGCAAGCGGAGTTTAGTGTCCGATGGAGGAAAGGTACGCATAAGTGGGCTGGCTACACCCCTGGTAGAGGCCTTGGATTTAGGTCTCACTAAGCTTGCCAGGTCTTCTCATGCACAACATATTTCCAAAGGTCTCGGTCAGAAGTCATCGCCTCGATGAGGCCCAATGTTCGAAGGTCATGCCTCACCACCTCATCCCAGGTCTTCCTGGGCCTACCTCTTCCACAGGTTCCCTCAACTGCTAGGGTGTGGCACTTTTTCATACAGCTATCCTCATCCATTCTCGCCACGTGACCATACCAGTGCAATCGTCTCTCTTGCACACCACAACTGATGCTTCTTAGGTTCAACTTTTCTCTCAAGGTACTTACACTCTGTCTAGTATGCACACTGACATTACACATCCATCATAATATATATGTTATATATACCCTGCTGGTAATTTTGGTTATATCCTTTAAGTATTATTTCGTGACGTGCAAACTGATACCATGAGTTTACTTTCAGATATACTCATTAGATCATTTTTTGTATTATATCTCAAATTGAATACCCACATATCGATTGATCCCCCAAAATTGAGTTAATATTGACTTTTAACAGATACTTTGTGTATTTATAGATAACTATATAATTATATGATAAATAAGACTCCAAGGCATGAAATGTAGATGCATATAATGCTGAAGGGTAGTACGTGATTGATTTGGAAATTTGGTTTCCCAAATTATTTAAATTATATCATCATCATTATCATTATCATCGTTTAACGTCTGCTTTCCATGCTGGCATGGGTTGGATGATTTGACTGAGGACTGGCGAATCAGATGGCTGCATCAGGCTCCAATCTGATCAGGCAGAATTTCTACAGCTGGACGCCCTTCCTAACGCCAACCACTCCGAGAGTGTAGGGGGTGTTTTACATGCCCCCGGCACGAGGGCTAGTGAGGTGGTACTGGCAATGGCCACACTCAAATGGTGTTTTTTATGTGCCACTTGCACAAGA